>NC_138956.1:27442500-27532500 GCF_965226115.1 Aulonocara stuartgranti
AAAAAAAATAAATGTTAAACACTAAATGCACTTTTTGACAGTCTGAGCCTTTACCTTTCTGGGCCTGATTTCAAGGTTAGTGTTCTCCGTTCAAAAAGTATGTAGTTGACTTCACTGTGCTCACAGGCAGTGTTTTGTTTTGATGTGTGGTTAGCCTGAGTCTTTTAATGCCAGGATTCACTTTTATTTTCCTTCAATAATTGTTACAATGCTGTCCTTTTAAGGAATTGATTATTGAGTTGGTTATATTAAATATAATTCAGTAATTCAACAAATGTGTTGTGTGTTGATATAAGTCTTATGTATAAGTCATGGTGTCAGCCCGACTCACCCCTGGTGTGCAAAGGTGCTGTTTTATTGGTCAGCCACTCAGTGCCAGTTTCTTCAGGACAATGAAAAACTCTATAATACATAGTTTGTTCTAGTTGATGCAAGCACTGTTGTGTTATGGTCACCGGTTCGATCCCTGGGCTCTCTGTCCTGGTCGTTGTGTCCTTGGGCAAGACACTTTACCCTACTTGCCTACTGGTGTTGGCCAGAGGGGCCGATGGCGCGATATGGCAGCCTCGCTTCTGTCAGTCTGTCCCAGGGCAGCTGTGGCTACAACCGTAGCTGCCTCCACCAGTGTATGAATGTGAGAGTGAATGAATAGTGGAATTGTAAAGCGCTTTGGGTGCCTAGAAAAGCGCTATATAAATCCAATCCATTATTATTATTATTATTATTATTATTATTATTATTATTATGCTTCTAGTTGTTTTAATGACACTTTGACCACCTGTTAGTAGATCACAACAGATATGATCTGTGGTGTTTTATGTAAGCTTGTATGTCAGATTGTAATGCTCATCAGAGAAAACCAAAATATAGTCTTTTTATTATTTTTTAATTTATTCATCCATCCATCCATCTTCAACCGCTTATCCGAGGCCAGGTCGCAGGGGCAGCAGCCTAAGCAAATTTATTCAATTTTACTATAATGATGTATCAGTCACAGTCTTATAATACACGTTCTTTTCTAAGAAGGTTATACTTAGTGCATGTGTGAGTATATGTACAGTGAACTGGCTTTACACACCATGTGTCCTTTTAAACCAGATTAACTCAGTGTGTGTGTGTACAGTGAACTGGCTTTACACACCATGTGTCCTTTTAAACCAGATTTACTCACTGTGTGTGTGTACAGTAGACTGGCTTTACACACCATGTGTCCCTTCAGAACAGACTATACTTTGTGTATATGTATGATGACATCACTGACCTTGTACACCAGACTGTCCTTATAGACCGAGCTACAGAAAAGTCTCTACAAACCACCAGAATGTCTGAAAAAATAGCCTTTTTTATATCTCAGTCGAGCAAAGAAAATGTTTAAATTTTAAGTTGTGTATAGGTTTGCTGATTTTTTTCATGATTTTTGATATGCATATTGTAGCTCTAGCACCTCTGGAACCCGGTGTCCCCATAGCCCTATGTCCAGTCTGATTTGCCAAAAATTTCAGAAATTGTCCCTCTAACCCAAGAAACGGGTATGTGTGTGTGTGTGTGTGTGTGTGTGTGTGTGTGTGTGTGTGTGTGTGAGGTCAAGATGTGACCCTGTGAAGCCTCCCCAAGGCTGGCACCTAGAAGTCTAGCAGATTTATCTAAACAAAAGGCTCTTATACTTAAACAGATATACGTGTGTTTGCTATACCATAAATCAGCAAAGGAAGATACGATCTCTCCTCTGTAGGGGAGTGAACTTACTCCCTCTTCATGCTTACACAGAGTTGTTACAGACCTCTTAGGATGAAACATTCTTTCAATCTACAAATGATTATATACTTCTAAGCATATATGAGTAAATGTTTCTAAGCATAAATGACAATCAACAATACAAACTCTATCAACAATCTCCACGCTATATGCAAATATTCAGAATGTGGCTTCCCCCTATGGAACGCCAGGACTGCCATAATGAATTAATTAAATACACCATTAAATAATTAATTAAATGTGGCAATAATTAATTAAAATTGGAATTAATTAATTAAATAAATAGTTATGATATATGTAATTAATTAATTATTGACACATTTAATTAATTATTTATGTATTTCACGTTTTAATTAATTATTGACACATTTAATTAATTAATTATTGACATATTTAATAAATTATTTATGTATTTCACATTTTAATTAATTATTGACACATTTAATTAATTATTGACACATTTAATTAATTATTTAATGATATATTTATTTATTTCATTTTGGCAGTCTTGGCGCCTGGCTCTCGTCATGAAATAATTTTATCTGTCAGCCTCACCCATCAAACTCAGGGGGCGGGGTTAACGCTGATCGAGTCAAAACCATTGCTTTGGCCTGGTGGCCATTGTTTCTAGCACACAACAACCGGCATGTGGAAGCTAACAGAACTGAGCTTTGAAAAACCCTGTTTGTGTGTTACCAAATACCGTTTTAATATTTTTTTAGCCGAGAATGTAGTGGTTTAATCTTCATGTGTCTGGTCGGTTTGTCAAGATACAGCCTCTTTGCAAAAGTGTTTCGATGATTTCGGAGATGTCGTCCCAGTCTCACGGCAAAGCGTGGGATAGACCCGCTCGCCTCGCAAGCAATCCCACCGACAAAGCGCAGGCCCCGGTACACAGCTGTAGTAACCCCCGCTGACTTCTTTTACTGAGGTTATATTTATCGGTGTTTTATTTCCTGATGTTCTTATGTGTCCTACGTGTTTCAGTCGCCAATTCTGAATTATAACTAACATTAAAAACATGTTTAAGGAGGAGAGAGAGCAAATAAATCTGTTTAACATCTGATCTTTGGGTTTTTGTTCAGTAATCAGCGTGACCTGTGTATAAACACATAAAAGAGATAACGTTGGTGTTTCCGTCATGTAGTAACTGCTGGCTTTAACTGTACAAAGGTTGTTCGACACTATGAAACACATACAGACTTCATGATGTTCGGCTAATATTTTTATTGTGAATATTAATCATGCTGACCTCGCTCTGTACACCACGCAGCGAGGTCAGCATATCCACGATATCCTCAGCTCCATGAGTTAACACAAAGTTTCCCAGCTGACTATCTAACTGCCAACTATTCCAGAGACGTGAAAATATACAGCATAAAGAAAAGTGTAAGAGACTCAGCAGCAGATTAGAATAACAGTTATACATTTAATAAATCACCAAATGAATCCAAGAAACGAGCAAACCTGTTCCGACAATTTGAATTTGTATTCCCTCAGCTGCAGACTCGCTGCTGTTTAAATGTTTGAAAAGGAAGATTAGATATAAAAAACGTCAAACATAGACTCAGTCTGCCTTCACATTTGATATGAGGCCAGCACGTATAGTGGCCTCAGCAGGCTATTACTGAAATACACGTGCTATATCATAAACTATGATATAAATAGGGAGGTCCTATTAACATGTTTAGTTTTAAAGGACACCTTCCTGCCTTTAGTCTCCTTCATGAGCAGTATTCGTTTTCTTCTAACATCCAGAAGTCTGCACCATGTGTTTCATAGTTTGTAACAAGCCTTTGACAGGTAAACATAACATATGAGAGAGAGAGAGAGAGAGAGAGAGAGAGAGAGAGAGAGTTGACATAAGAAGAGAAAATGCTCTCAATTATGGAGACAGGCAAATGGTTCATTTATGTTTGATGTGTGTTTATTCCTCCCTAAATATCGTCGGTGAAGTTTGCCATGCATGTCAGATTTTCCTGCGCATTTTTATACCTCTGCCAACAGAGAGAGAAAAAAAATCACATTCTAACAGACAGCTGGTGCTTAGAATACAGTTGAATAACTATTAAAAAACAGATGATATTTAGATGATAGTTCAGTCTAACACATGTGCCAGTGAACCATTAAACGTCTGTGAAACTATGCAGTTATGAAACGTAACTTTAACCTCAGCCAAACCGATTTGCTCAGTTGTAAATAAAACAGCGAAGTAAACGTGACCCGACAGACAGAACCTGAGTGAATGAAGTCCAGCGTTTAACCACTGAGAGCTAAAACTCAGCTGAGGTTTGAAAGCTGTGTGCTGGTGATTGGACATCAGCCGCTGATAAAGCTGGCTCGCCTATAAAGTGCTCTGTAAGGAAACAAGCTCCAGCAGCTCTGCGCTCGGGGAAAATACTATATTTACTTATCTTGTGCAGAAAAATGCGCTGACATTGCGTTATATCGAGCACCGGCTGCCCAGTTAAACTGTGACTATCACCAGGTAACTAGGCGTGTTTCTTGAATTAGCAGCAGGTGTTAAACAGCTGACAGATGAGGAGGAGGATGCATGCAGGTAAACTGAGGGTCTGCTGAGCTGATCGCTGGTTTCGTGAGAAAAATGTCAGCTCGTTCTTTATGTTACAGAAGCACAGAGACACAAGACCAGGCGGAAAGAGACGATCGTTCGGTGAAAATGAGAATCTGCGAATGCAACATGTGGAACACGGAGAGTGGAATATGTAAACAAACCGGTTAATGTACCCCCTCGGTGCGCTCTGCATGCTAACTGTTAGCAGAGCTAGTGAAATCTCTGAAAACATCTGAGCACTTTTGCAAGCATGTTCTATGTTGACAACCTGACCAGACATACGGCGCGACATTCGCGGCTAAAACACTGTTAAAAGTGTAGCTGGTGACAGAAAAACGGGGTATTTTAAAACTACACCACCACCATTGCTGCCTGTGATTTGATCTGCATTCTGGGATAACTGGCTGCCCCAAGTCTACACAAGCAATCGATTATCTAGGATCGACCTGTTTTGACTTACTTTGCACGGCAACCAATCAAATGTTAGAGAAGCTGCATGGGCAGCGTTAACCCCGCCCCCTGAGTTTGATGGGTGAGGCTGACAGATAAAATTATTTCATGACGAGAGCCAGGCGCCAGGACTGCCAAAATGAAATAAATAAATATATCATTAAATAATTAATTAAATGTGTCAATAATTAATTAAATGTGTCAATAATTAATTAAAATGTGAAATACATAAATAATTAATTAAATGTGTCAATAATTAATTAATTAAATGTGTCAATAATTAATTAAAATGTGAAATACATAAATAATTAATTAAATGTGTCAATAATTAATTAATTACATGTGTCATAACTATTTATTTAATTAATTAATTCCAATTTTAATTAATTATTGACACATTTAATTAATTATTTAATGGTGTATTTAATTAATTCATTATGGCAGTCCTGGCGTTCCATATCCCCCTCCCTGGACAATGTAAGAAGGAAATGGGAGGAAGAATTGGGGCTGGACATTTCAGAGGTTGACTGGGGAGGGGCTGTAGATCTAGTACACTCTGCTTCTGTATGTGTGAGACACGGATTGATACAGTTCAAGGTGTTACACAGACTCCACTTGAAACTGGCAAGAATGTACCAGGGGGCCGATCCGACCTGCCCCAGATGTAAACAGGTGCCAGCCAACTTATGCCACATGTTCTGGTCTTGTTCCAGGCTGAAAGACTTTTGGGCTAACATCTTTAGAACATTCTCATTCATTTATAATAAGGATATGGAACCAATGCCTCTGACAGCCATCTTTGGTGTGGCACCGAGGGAAACTCAACTAACAGCCTCTCAGAGGAAGGCAATAGCATTCGCCTCATTGTTGGCTAGGAGATTGATTCTATTCAACTGGATAAAGGCAACACCGCCATCCCATAAACGCTGGGTGGAGGAGGTGATGGCACACCTCAAATTAGAACATCTCAGATTTACTATACAGGGCAACACCAAGAAATTCTTTAAGGTCTGGCAGCCTTTCATTTCCTATTTTGAAGATGAGTTTCCGTCTACTCCATAACTGGCAACTCCCCCCCCCCCCTTTATTTTTATTTATTTATTTTTTTCTCTCTTTTCTCTGTCTGGGTATAGTTTTGTCTTACACTGTGTTGTAGGACTTGAGTTCGAGCTTTTCTGTATGAATGATATTCTTTCTGAAAACTCAATAAAAACACTTTGATTATTATTATTATACCCCGGGTCCAGGTACCCTCGCCCCCAGAGGGGGAAACAGAACCCGGACCCAAGAGATGTTAGCCTTCCCCCCGGGGTGGAGGCAAGCAGACCGTGCAGGCTCCGCAGCAGCAGGGAAGCCAATCGGACAGCCAACATCTCCTCCCAGCCCCCCCGCCTCGATGGCCAGCAGAGTTGGAGAAGATATGTTACAGCTGTAGCAGAATGATCGACAGGTTAAAATGTAAATGGATTTTCAAATATGAAAAGGATTGTAGAACAGTTTATAAAACCGGTGCAATAAATTCACCCAATCGCTAGCTGTGCCATTACCCGGCATACATCACTCACTGCATCAGTGCAATAACCGATACAAAAGTAATAGCCTGTAATTAGTTTTATCTGCAGTAATTTTCTCTCAGGTAGTTGCCTGCATTATATAATTTATTGTATTAAGTATAGGTCGTTACAATGTGATTTGGAAAATGTCTAAATATACCGACAACAGGCACTTCCGCGGCAATCTCTTGTCGTCAATAAACGACGTTTAAGGAGCACTATAAGAGAGATACTCCCATACGGTTTATGACAAAATTTGATCCGATTTGATTGATGGCCCTAATCATGACCTTTTGACCTCCCCCCTCCCCCCCGGAAGTGTGTAATTTGATCCCCTAAGCGTGACGAATTGCATCCGGAGAAGGGAGGGGTGGGAAACCCCCGGCATCCGGAGAAGGGAGGGGGAACCCCGGAAGCGCGCCACCTGTCCCTAAGCGTGACGAATTGCATCCTGAGAAGGGAGGGGTGGGAAACCCCCGGCATCCGGAGAAGGGAGGGGGGAAACCTCCGGAAGCGCGCCACCTGTTGTTGGAAAAAAAAAGAAAAAAGTTTTTTTGAGGGAGGAGAATAAAAGCAGAGAGGAGGAGGAGGTCACAATTTCTAAGCCACAGACACAAGATGGATTTCATTCTGCAGCCCAGCAGCGCTCCTGTGTCCGATGAGATCTGCTCTCCCAAAGAAGAAGGCTTTGAATATGACATATTCAAATACAGCATATTTACTATGGAAGGCCTCGATCCGGACCTTATGACCCTACCGGAAATACTCCGGAAGTGTCTAGTCATTTTCAGACCTGATGCGTCATGTTCCATAAACATGAGGGGAGGGGTATGGTTCCTGAAGCACAACAGTGATGCAGCAGCTGATTCTGTGGTGTATAGAGAGACAGAGCAGCAGTTAGTTTTCCACAAACTCATAGTCTGAATTCTGTTTCAATATTATGCCAATTTTCTCTGTATTTTTTTTTTTTTTTTTTTTTTACAATAACGGATGTAATTTTACTTTCTTAAGCTGCACCGGCGTTTGTAATGGGAATAAAGAGTGACTTCCTGTAGAGAACCGTTTCTTTCAATAGTAATTTTATTTTCCTATAATACAGACGCTGTAAAAAACCTTTAAGATACACCATAGCTTGTGATGAAAAGAAGAACTTTCTATCCGCTTGTAACCTACAGGCTGCCTACCCCATATGTGTAAAAAATGAATAAATATTCCTTAGTGAATACTACTTTTCCTTTTGAGAGTCCTTTTTACAAGAGACTGAAAAACAAACCATAATTGCCGTGACAGGCGATCTTGTTTCACACACACACACACCGCGGGTCAAGAAGGAATGAGACGGCGGAAGAGTTTTTTTTTTTCTTCATTACTTTTACAATGGGTTTTCTCAATAGACAGAAAATGAAAATGAGGAGTCAACAGCCGATATTATCATTGCTTCTAACCCGGTAAATAATTTCGTACATCTCCTCATAAAATAAGCCTTAGTGGAAAAAAGCTCATATTCGAATAAGTTTATTCCCCTCTGTGGGAAAGAGTTTTTTCTCAGAGTCAACCATGAGGCGAGTTTTGTCAACAGCAAGAACAAGGTCAGACAACTGTTGCCCATTAGGTAAAACAAATATCCGCCTCAAAGTCATATTTTACCGTTGCAGACAACCCTCACAAGAAGGCATTCAAAAAAGGAAATTGGACACCCCCAACTCTCCCGACTGCACACACACACACACACACACAGACCTGAAGGATGGGAAAAAAAAAACCCTCTCAAACTGTCAATATTGTCAAGAGAAAGATGCGAAAAACAGATGCCTCGTTAGACGAGGATAAAATGAGAGAAGAAACGGGAGGGGA
This sequence comes from Aulonocara stuartgranti, assembly GCF_965226115.1. Classification (NCBI taxonomy): domain Eukaryota; kingdom Metazoa; phylum Chordata; class Actinopteri; order Cichliformes; family Cichlidae; genus Aulonocara; species Aulonocara stuartgranti. The sequence continues at coordinate 27,450,688 of NC_138956.1, forward strand.
GTCAAAAGAGTCAATATCTGCTCAGCCCCTACTGTGAAAGTTCTACCAATCGCGAGGAAGAATCCGTGAATATTATGTCAGCATTCCGTTCAAACAACGCCGCCGATCAGAGCGCCAGGGCCATCTCGCCAGAACTGTTCGTACCTCATCCCGGTAAGTTTTTTTTTTTTCTTTACGACTTTAAATTATATATCAACAGAGATGTCAATAATTTGATTACTTTCTTTTAGATTTCTACATCAATGATTTCACGCAAGTGGACTACGGTACGATTAAATAAGTATATATCATTTTTTAAATAAGTTTAGATAGACTTGATTTAACGAAACTCTGTTACTTACTTACTTACAGAGGCTATCGATAGTGCTGAGAGTAGCAGCAAAAATCCGGCCGTTTTCCGTGGCGAATTAGACGCCATAATCCCCGCAGAACCTCCGCTGCTGCCGCGTCGAAAAGAAGAACGAGAAGACAGCGCTATTTTCGTCTCCGCATACCGGGAGAACTGCGGAGAAAAAAGTTTTAAAACTGAAGGTAAACAATATGTTGCATTATCCGCCATTTTGTTGAATAACAGGATGTGACGGAGTAATCCGAGTGTGCTATACCGCCCCTCCCGACCCGGAGCAGATTTTTAAAAGTTTGTTTTATTTCTCGACAGCGGTAATCGAGAATATACAGACCCCGCCGCCGCAGCGAAAAGAAGAAGAAGACGACGTTATTTTCGTCTCCGCATACCAGGAGAACTGCAGGAAAATACCTTTTAAATCCAAAGGTAAACAATATGTTGCATTATCCGTCATTTTGTTGAATAACAGGATGTGACGGAGTAATCTGAGTGTGCTATACCGCCCCTCCCGACTTGGAGTGGTATAAAGTGTGCTAGAAAGTTTTTATTTTTATTTATTTATTTTAAATCTTTCTCTTTTTGTTTTATTTCTCGACAGCCGAGATTGTGGATATACCTATACAAACCCCCGCTACAGACAATCGGACGGAGGAGCGAGGTAAATAAAAAGTTTTTTCATTCTCAAAAATAGGAAGGAGGAGATTGTTTTCTTAAATCTTTCTCTTCTGTTTTATTTCTCGACAGCCGAGATTGTGGATATACCTATACAAACCCCCGCTACAGACAATCGGACGGAGGAGCGGGGTAAATAAAAGTTTTTTTTTCATTCTCAAAAAAATAGGAAGGAGGAGATTGTTTTCTTAAATCTTTTCTCTCTTCTGTTTTATTTCCCGACAGAGACCGATACAGAAAATCAGGCGGAAGAAAATCAGGCGGAGGAGGAGGAGGAACCGTCCAGAGCTCCTCCTCTCAGGAGACTGAGAGGTAATTGACGGGGGATGGATCGATCCTAATAAACTTCTCCGCTCTATAAAAAAAATGTAAGTTTTAAAAATACATTCTGTCCGTCTTTTCTTACAGCTCGACGGCTACTTCATAAGAAGAGAATCCTTGAAGACCTCGCTTTCATGTACGCCATAACAGTTCGCGCATATGCATCGATATACAGACACAAGGACCTGTAAAGGGATGCAAAGTAAAAGCATACACATGTAAAAGTCTGTGAATTAAGAAATAAAGAAAATCATGTCGGAAGAACGCAGCATTCCTGACGCTTTGTTGGAAGCCGTGGCAGAATTAAACAGAAACGATGAACATTTAGCCCCACCGATAGAAAACAATATAGCCCCACCACCGATCGACCCCCTACAGCCTTTAGAAAACGCTTTGCAAGCCCTCCTTCAAAACATTGAAAACGAACGGCTTGCCGGTCTACTGAACTTTGACCCTCTGCAACCGTTAGAAAATGCTCTTCAGCTCTACGACCAGCAGAGGGAGGCGCAGGAGGAGCAGGTGGAGCAGGTGCAGCAGCATCATCATCAGCAGCCCAGGGAGGAGGACTGGCCTGCGGAGCATCAACAAGGAGGAGGATCTCGGGTACAGAACGATGCGGTGACCGGATGAAGCGAGCGACCTCGCTCAATTTTACCTCGACGTCAGGGATAATTTTGTAGATCTAGCGGATAGGGTCAGACCGGAAGTTAGTCGTAACGACCGGGTTCAACTGGAGATCATCAGCGAGCACGCGCGAAATCACTCTGTTTTTAACGTCGACGAAAGCGTTGAAAACATTGTACCGGTTTTTGAGGACCTGCTAGCCAGGCTGATACAATCAAACGGCGCGATCGTGGCGGGCTCTCCCCTAGAAATTGTTGTGCAAGTAATTAGAAATCCTAGAGGCGGGAATGACCCACATAAAAAGATTAGCAAAACGTTAGATGATGAAATTCTAGTCAAAAAGCGAAGCTGTCTGTACGTGGTAAGAAACAAAAACGATAATCTGTGTTTTGCCATTAACCTGATTCACCTCACTCAACCTCATTTCACAGATAAACAGGCCCTGGAACGCGGCAGAGAGCTGCAGCGTTTAGCGGGGTTGAGCGATCGCACCCAGGTAACTCTCACCGACATAGGCAAATTCGAACAAATACTAAATCGTAAAATCGTCGTGTTTTACCGCCCGCCCGAGGACAGAACTCTTTCATTAATCGAAACAGACTACCCGAACACGCCTCACCCGCTGTACTTATTCTTATTCCGGCATCACTATTACGGGATAAAAAATCTAAAAACATTTTTAGGAATCCAGTACATTTGCGAGGAGTGTCACCGCGGGTATTATAAAAGAGAGGAACACTATTGTCAAAACCGCTGCAACCTCTGTTTTGACCCCGCATGCCCCTCTCACTTTCTGGACTCTGTAATCTGTACGGATTGTAACAGATCATGTCGCACACGCGTGTGTTATTTGAAGCACAAACAACCTAGAATTCACTCCGGTTCAGGCCTCAGCGTTTGTCAACAATTGTATAAATGTCCGGACTGCAAACTCCTCTCCCGTCGCGAAAAGCACAGGTGCACAGCCGCCAGATGTAAAATCTGTCGCGCGGAGCTTCCTCCCGACAAGAATCAGCACCTGTGCTACATCCAACCTTTGAAACATGAAAACTCTGATATCGCTTCCATAATCTTTTATGACTTTGAAACCTTCCCAGACAGGGAGGGGGCGCACGTCCCTTACCTAGTGTGCACAAAATCTCTAGAAGGAGAAGAGTGGCACGCTTACGGTGTAGACTGCGTTGAAAAGTTTCTCCAAAGATACAGAAGGAAAAGATATAGAGAGACCACGTTCGTTGCGCACAACGCGAAAGGGTTTGACAGCTATTTAATTCTAAGTCACCTGGTGGGGGAGGGGATGACGCACTGCGAGGCCTCCCGGGGGGTGTTTAACTTTGAAAAAGAGTCCCTGTATTACTGCCGAAACGACGTTAATATCCTGAGGGAGGCGTGCGTAAAGTTCAGAGACGGCTTTATAGGCTAAACTAAAGTAGACCCTTTCAGCTGCGTCACTATAGCTTCAGCCTGCATGAAAGTGTTTCTCACCAATTTCCTACCCGAAAACACTCTGGCCATCCCCTTGCCCGACAACTATGGCCGCAGGTTCAAAGCCTATTCGCACGCGTCCATTCAGTGGCTGGAGTGGGTAGCTCGCTCTCAGAAAATTCCCGTTCAACACGCTCTCACAACCGGTGGGGAGAAAAAAATAGGCCCGTACTTTGTCAACGGATACGCGCTGATTAACGGGGAAAAGTGGGTGTGGGAATTTCTGGGATGCTTTTATCACGGCTGTCCAAAATGCTACAGGCCTGAGGAAATCTGCCCTTTGACCCGCGCTCCTTACGGGGACCTGCACGCCTCTGCCGAGGCGAGGCTCCGGGAGCTGAGAAACGTTTACAGAGTCCGCACAGTCACTCTGTGGGAGCACGAATGGAACGAGATGAAAAAATCGAACGAGGAGGTTAAAAATTTTATGCGGAGCTACGAAGCCCCGGAACCTGTCTCCTCGCTCGGGACTTTACGGAGGGCGCACTTCGGCCTTGAGGCTGCGTTACAGCGCCTCGCCAGGAGAAAATGTGTATTACGTAGACGTCACATCCCTGTACCCTTACGTCAACGCCAAGCGCGCTTACCCTCTGCATCACCCCCAAATCATCAGAGAGAATTTTGCAGACCCTCGCAGTTATTTCGGGTTGATCAGAGCCACCGTTTACCCGCCGCGCGGGCTCTATTTCCCCGTTCTACCGTACAAAACCCCCGGAGGTAAATTAATATTCTCCCTCTGTTGCACCTGCGCCGAGACTAATCATCAAAGCGGCCCGTGCCTTCACGACGACGAGGCCAGAGCTCTCACCGGGGTCTGGGTCACCGTCGAGTTTAACAAAGCCTTAGAATTGGGTTACAGAGTGGCTAAAATCACAGAGGTCTGGCACTTTGATAGCTGCAGCAGCGATATCTTCGCCGGTTATATTAACACGGAAGAGTACCACAGGCATCAGGGCATACGTTTAGACCCGTCAAAAATACAGGTGAATCCGGCCAAAAGACAAGTTTCGAAATTGTGTCTCAACAGTTTCTGGGGAAAGTTTGCTCAGAGAACCAACCTGACTCAGACCACTCTGGTCAGAAAGCCGAGTCAGTTTTTTAACTACGTCTTTTCAGGCCAGTACGACTTTAAACACGTCTCTTTTTTAAAGACCAAAAAACAGGAAGTGGCTTTAATTCAGTGGAGCTATAACGAGCGGTGCGTGATACCTCCCGGCGCGACCAATACCGTTTTCATCGCCGCTTTCACCACAGCCTACGCCCGTCTAAAACTCTACGAGTATTTAGAAAAATTGCAGCGCAGCGTTCTGTACACCGACACCGACTCTCTGATCTACATAGTGAAAGAGGGGGAGGAACCTTTAGAGCTGGGCAACTATCTAGGGGATCTCACGGACGAATTAGACGGGGACACCATCCAGGAATTTGTCTCCGCGGGTCCAAAGAGTTACGCCTACCGGACCAGAAACAAAAAGAAACTGGTGGTAAAAATGAAAGGAATAACGCAGACGAGAGAATGTTGCGAACGTGTCAATTTTGACAGTATGAGCGGGTTGATGGAAAGTTACCTTTCAGGTATGAAGGAGGTGGAGCTCGAGACCCCTCAGCACGGCATTCAGAGGGATAAGAAACGATGTGGGCTTCATAGATAATTGGCAAACCTTCTGGAGGAAACCTGGTCTTGTTAGGAGAGACGGCATCCATCCCACTTTGGATGGAGCAGCTCTCATTTCTAGAAATATGGACAAATTTATTAAACCCCCCAAAATATGACTATCCAGAGTTGGGACCAGGAAGCAGAGTTGCAGTCTTACACGCTTCTCTGCAGCTTCTCTCCTCCTGCTACCCCCCCAAAAACCCATCTCCATAGAGACTGTGTCAGCTCCCAAACAGACAAAAATCAAACTAAAAACCAGCAACAAACAACTTAAACATAAACAATCACAAAGAAAGAACAATACAGTATCCACATCTGAACCAAAGAGTAAAACAGTGAAATGTGGATTATTAAATATTAGGTCTCTCTCCTCCAAGTCTCTGTTAGTACATGACTTAATAATTGATCAACAAATTGATTTACTCTGCCTTACAGAAACCTGGTTGCAGCAGGATGATTATGTTAGTTTAAATGAATCAACACCCCCGAGTCATTCTAACTACCAGAAATCTCGAAGCACAGGCCGAGGGGGCGGTGTGGCAGCAATTTTTCACACCAGCCTATTAATTAATGAAAGACCAAGACAGACTTTTAATTCATTTGAAAGCCTGATGCTTAACATTGTCCACCCCAGCTGTGAAACTCAGAAACCAGTCTTACTTGTTATCATCTATCGTCCACCTGGGCCTTACACAGAGTTTCTGTCTGATTTCTCAGACTTTATATCTAATTTAGTTCTGAGCTCAGATAAAATAATTATTGTGGGTGATTTTAACATCCATGTAGATGCTAAAAATGACAGCCTCAACATGGCATTTAATCTGTTATTAGACTCAATTGGTTTCTCTCAAAATGTAAAAGAACCCACCCACCACTTTAATCACACTCTAGATCTTGTTTTAACATATGGCATCGAACCTGAACATTTAACAGTGTTTCCTGAAAACCCTCTCCTGTCTGATCATTTCCTGATAACATTTACTTTTACAATAATTGATTACACAGCGGTGAAGAGTAGACTTTATCAAAGTAGATGTCTTTCTGAAAGCACTGTAACTAAGTTTAAGAATATAATCCACCCCCTGTTATCATCTTCAATGCCCTGTACCAACACAGAGCAAAGCAGCTATCTGAACGCTACCCCAACAGAGGTCGATTATCTTGTTAATAATTTCACCTCCTCACTACGTACGACTCTGGATACTGTAGCTCCTGTGAAAACTAAGGCCTCAAATCAGAAGTACCTGACTCCGTGGTATAATTCTGAAACACGTACCCTAAAGCAGATGACTCGTAATCTGGAGAGGAAATGGCGTGTCACAAATCTAGAGGATCATCATTTAGCCTGGAGAAATAGTTTGCTGCTTTATAAGAAAGCCCTCCGCAAAGCCAGAACATCTTACTATTCATCACTGATTGAAGAAAATAAGAACAACCCTAGGTTTCTCTTCAGCACTGTAGCCAGGCTGACAAAAAGTCAGAGCTCTTTTGAGCCAACCATCCCTTTAACGTTAACTAGTAATGACTTCATGAACTTCTTCACAAATAAAATTTTTATCATTAGAGAAAAAATTACCAATAATCATCCCACAGATGTAATATTATCTACAGCTACTCTTAGTACCATTGATATTAAGTTAGACTCTTTTTCTCCAATTGATCTTTCTGAGTTAACTTCAATAATTACTTCCTCCAAACCATCAACGTGTCTTTTAGACCCCATTCCTACAAAACTGCTCAAAGAAGTCCTGCCATTAATTAATTCTTCGATCTTAAATATGATCAACCTATCTCTAATAATCGGCTATGTACCACAGGCCTTCAAGCTGGCTGTAGTTAAACCTTTACTCAAAAAGCCATCTCTAGACCCAGCAGTCTTAGCTAATTATAGGCCAATCTCCAACCTTCCTTTCATATCAAAAATCCTTGAAAGAGTAGTTGTCAAACAGCTAACAGATCATCTGCAGAGGAATGGTTTATTTGAAGAGTTTCAGTCAGGTTTCAGAGCTCAGCACAGCACAGAAACAGCTTTAGTGAAGGTTACAAATGATCTTCTTATGGCCTCTGACAGTGGACTCATCTCTGTGCTTGTCCTGCTAGACCTCAGTGCAGCGTTCGATACTGTTGATCATAATATCCTATTAGAGCGATTAGAACATGCTGTAGGTATTACAAGTACTGCGCTGCAGTGGTTTGTATCATATCTGAAGGAAACTGTTTCCAGGGCCTACTCCGTGGATCGGCTTCCTCCGAGGCGTGGACGTCTATCAGCAGAGAATGTACCTTCACCTATCAGCAGAGAATGTCCCTTAGTCTGTAACACAGTCAAATATATTCTCAAGTAATATTCAAGCATGCCATTCAGCGTGTTAGTACGAGCAGCTCGGGAGCAGCTTGGGAGAACAAGAAAACAGAGACTGCTTTAGATTGTCTTCCCAAAGTGACTCAACTTTATTCACAAGTATAACAGTTTATATAGAGGGTAAAATTCATGAGACAGCAGATTTATCAGTTTAAACCAGTACAGACCAAGATAAGGCAGCGTCTTCCTGCCCTTGGGTGAAGAAGCATCCTTTGTGTAGTTTATTAGTTCAGCTACAATTGTGATTATCTCAGCGACATATTTTCAAGGCACAAAACGAAGAGTTCTTACATTAGTGAAATCTGAAACAAACCATTTGGCCTTCAACAGGCGTCTAAAAGATTAAGAAACTAATGTAGCTGAGGGAGTGATCTCTGTGGTATTTCAACCTTGTTGAATGACAGAGTTTTCCTGTATAATGTCACTATAAAACAATATCCAGTAAATGCTCCCATGGTACTAAAATACCTAACAGTTCCACTCTTTTTTTATTATTATTTTTAAAAAATAATAATAACTCAAATAGAAAGGAAAAATCACAAATGTAATAACATAATATAAAAAGCAAATCATAAAATGTAATAGTTCACAACCTAATGTTCAATATACACATCAGGAACATCATTGGTAACATCTGGCACATCCTCAGGATCAATTTGTGCTAATTGCAAATACATTGAAGTAGCTGTACTAGTAGCTATACGGGTTATCATTGAGCGTACACAGGGTATCACACAACAGGCAATAATCATCAAAAACAAAATAATACATGCTACAACTGTTATAAAGGCTACAATGAGTTCCTTCCATTTTCCAAACGTGTCCTGCATCCACTTGTCTAGCCACTGACCGTGACCTGTATTGGCTCTTAGTTCTATCTGCAATGCTTCAAGTTTATTCATAGCTTGTGTAAATGAACCGTTAGGGGCGGTATTATTGGGAATAAAAGTACAACAAACATCTTCAAACATAGCACAAACACCTCCTTTCTCAGCTAACAACATATCTAAGGCCATTCTATTTTGCATGGTCATTAAGGAGGCAGCAGACATCTGTTCTCCTAGGGCTTTAAGGGCCGTATTGGTCAAATTAGTAAGTCTTTGCTGATTGTAATAAACATAATTGATCCAGCCTACATTTTTGTTTACCTGTATCCACGGTAGTATTGAGACAAACCCTGCTGATATTTCTCCTTGTGCCTTTAATTCATTTGGTATCCCGCGTGGAACTCCTATAGCATCTATGTAAACGTTATGTGAATAAGCGGAGCGTTCCGTCCGTCTGCTGGATACAGGCAGATCCGAGGTTTGTTGTATCAGTAGTTCTTGAGCTAAAGTTACTAGACCGCAGGTACCGGTCCAATTAACAGGTAAGGCTAATCTAAGAGTATTATTGCACATCCAATAAGCATGTGGGATTGGTCTGGTCAGGCGCGAAGCTGTAAAGCCTTTTAATATGCCTCCCCAGTACGAGTCGTTTAGTGTGTTGGGCGAATGCAGGATTGTTGAGTTATCTGAATGCGTACTTATATATGCATATATATAAGAAAACATATGTTTATATTGTGTCCTGTCAACACTCGCTGCTAGCCATGTTTCGTTACAGCGTGCTCCTGGAGAGTCAGAAAAGAACGTATAGTTTTGTGTGTCATAATTTATGTTTTCAAGTTTTGGTCGGTGTATGCATGTCATCAAGATATTTGGGTGATGGCGCACCTGTGTTGGGGGCGAAAGAGGTTCAGTGCGGTCTTCGGGGCGCTTCATTTGGTTGCAGGGGTGGGTAGAATCATTAATCATGCTAACATCCTTACTAGAGACTTGTCCTGTGTATATGAATAAACAATCTAAAGGACTTAGTTCTACTTGCACCGCTTCAATCAGGGTTACTGTTAAGGGCCCCTTTTTATCATTTTTGAATAGCATCTTTGTTAAGGGAAAACCTGAAATTGGATATCCCACTATGACCTGTTCTGGATTACCCTTTGAACAGACATAACAGTTACTGTTTCCTAAGTCACGAGCGGCTATTCTGGCATTGTCATACCAGGCGTTAGTTCCTGTTCTAGGGGGTGCATAAGATGGTTTATTGGTGGTGTCTGTGTTGCTTTCTACTGATTTTAGAGAACGTGACGAGTGTACTAGGTGGGTGTCTTGCCAAGTGGAGCATGAGGTATTGTCAGCAAAATGTGGCTTGCAGAAATGTGAACAGGGTTGCACTTTACAATACGAAATAGTAAATAAAAATCCTAAGGTTAATGCAGTAGATATGATTAATAACCTAAATATATAAAAAAGACAGTTCTTTAGTCGTCTCCTGGCCTGGTCCCAGGTTCGAGAGACACCGTATAAGCGTCGTGTGATGACAATGGGCATTTCATTTTCTCCATTATCAGGATGAAACGAGTCTATCTTTATCAGGTTAGACATTGTGTGGTACTCTAGGCTTTCTGTTCCTGCTGGATGTTCGAGTACCTTGTTGTTGTTCAGGTGGGGGATCAAAGGGCTTTCTGAGTCTTGGCTCTTTCCGGCGTTGTGTGTTAATCAGTGATTGTGTGTGTGTAGGTGTATTGAATCCGGGCGCTGGCTCGCCTGAGTCGTCATCTGTAGGTGTATTGAATCCGGGCGCTGGCTCGCCGGAGACGTCATCTACTTGATCCGACGCCTTAGGTGGTTTGGTGGGGCTGGTCTTAACCCTGCTGGCATGAATCCACTGAGGTTGTCCGTCTGTTAGGATGCTGGTTCTCGTCACTGCAAGTACAGTCTGGGTGCTGGAACACGCGGCCTCCCCGAGTGCCCTTGGTTTTAGCGACTTTACCAATACCGCATCTCCTGGTTTCCACGGATGGGTTGGATCTATGGAAGGGAGAGGCTGAGAGAGACAAACTTTCTGATAGTTATTATTCAGTGTTTCTACCAGGTTATGAACATAGTCAGACAATGCAGTGTCTATGTCCCCTTCCAATAGCGGTGCCCCTCTGGAGGCTGACCATGGTGTTGGAAACGGTCTTCCCATGATTATTTCAAATGGAGATAATTTGGTTGCTGCGGATGGAGTCATTCTAATCTCGCAGAGGATTTGAGGAAGTAGTTTGATCCAGGTCATTCCTGTTTCTATCATTGCTTTAGTCAGGCGGTTTTTTATGGTCCTATTCATTCTTTCTACAACTCCTGAACTCTGAGGATGGTATGGCACATGATATTTCCAGTCTATTGCTAGAGTTTTAGCACACTTTTGAATTACTTCTGATGTGAATGAAGGTCCTCTATCACTGTTAATTTGGTGAGGTATTCCAAATCTGGGTATTATTTCATTGCACAACTTTTGACAGACTACTTCTGCAGTTTCTTTTGATGTTGGGTAAGCTTCTACCCATTTACTAAATTGGTCCACTATTACCAGTAAGTACTTGATGCTTCCTTGTGCTGGCATGTGTGTAAAATCAATTTGTAATGTATGAAATGGGAAATCTGGTTGTGGTAAATGCTGATGTTTTGCTTTTGGTTTTCCTACATTAGTTCGTGCACATGTTAGACAGGTTGCTAATATGCGTTTTACTGCGTGTGATGTTTTCTCGATTACAAATCTTGATTTTATTGCTCCTATTACCCCTCTTTGTCCGACATGACTCACACCGTGAAAATGGCGGACAAGGATTGGCAGTAGTGAAGATGGGAGGGCAATCAAACCCTCAAGGTTTTTGTATAAGCCGTCTCTGTTATCTAAGGTACAATCATTACTTTCCCAGTAAGTGTAATCTAAGGCAGAGGCTTGCTCTTGTATGAATTTTAGGTCAACATTTGTTTCTAAATAGTCTGGGAGCGTGACAAGTGGCAGCTGTAAAGGCAAAGATAATACTTCCCTTCTGGGTGGTTGCTGTGAGGCAGCAGCTGCTTTCGCGGTTACGTCTGCAAGAGCATTTCCCACTGCTTCGTCTGTGTCAGCCGTGCTGTGCCCCTTCGTTTTAACAACTGCAATTGCCGATGGCAGCTGTATAGCCTGCAAAAGTCTTTGAACAAGGTCAGAATTAGCGATCGATTTTCCATCAGCAGATCTAAATCCTCTTTGTCTCCACAATGTGCCAAAGTCATGCACCACACCGAATGCATAACGGCTATCAGTGTAAATTGTTACCCGCTTATCCACATGTAACTCACAGGCGCGTATTAAAGCCATGAGTTCTGCTTTTTGTGCTGAGTGAAATGGTAATGAGTGAGCCTCTAGTATGATGTCAGGCAATGTCACCACCGAATAGCCACAAAGAAATAAGTTGTCATTTGGTTTTGAACAGGACCCGTCCACATAAACAATGACTGAGTCTGGGATTGGTGTCTGCTCTAAGTCTGGGCGTGGTGCTGTGGATTCCTGTATACGTGTCATACAATCATGATCGTCAGGGTCGTCTGAACCATCCTGTCGGTCAGAGGAACACAGCATACGAATGAGTAGCTGTTGCTGGAATACCTGTCAGTATGCTGGGAACATCTGGGACAAGAGGTGGCAGAGGCATAATGACTGCATTAACTTGCCTTAAGTCTTGTGTGAAACGCCATACGCCAGGTTTGTTAGGCTTTGGCACAGGATTGACAGGAGTGTTATATGGAGATACTGTGGGCTTTATTACTCCAGCTGTCAATAAATCTCCTATGATGATGTCTAAGGCTGCGGCTTTTTCAGCGGAAATGGGATATTGCTTGACATTACCGGCTTGTTGTTTTTCAGCTGAGCATGATAAGGTGTACAGTCAATAAATCCTACATCATTCTCACCTCTTGACCATAATGTCATGTTTTGATATTCAGCTGGCAATGTGACAGCAGAGATAGTACAGTGTATGGGGTAGGTTAGATCTATGTGTTGACATGGTGCAGTGATGTCATAGCCTATGTCTGAGTTATGTGACAAAACCACTGTTCGGCCTTCACTGGTGTGAGCAGTTATCATGTTGTTGAACAGTGTGAGAGAAACAAATATGTGGCTTCCAGGCATGGGGCTACCTGGTAACGGTGTTTGCACATGTTTTTGACACAGAGTGTGACGTGGGATACCAGTCAGATGGATATTGAGTTCATTCTCCGCTGAGGCGTCCAGCTGACACAGAGGCTGTTCCTTCTCCATGGTGTCGGTGCATAGGGCAGAGAAAACATAGCTGTTATCAGTATCTGCAAACATTTCACCCTTTGTGTTAAATGAAATACACAAGTTCATTTTTGCCATTAAATCTCTGCCTAATAGATTCACAGGCGAGTTTGGAATAATTATGAATGGATGATATGTAATTTCATCTGGTTTTGGGCCCCAGCGTGTTTTTAGAGAATGAGTTTTGGGGCATTGCACTAGAGTTCCGTTTATTCCCATGGTGTTGATGCACACAGAGGAAACAGGCCCACTATAGAATTTTCCAGACAGTGAACTTTTAGTGGCTCCACTGTCAACTAAAAAGGAATAAGTCTTTTCACCTATCTCTATATCTAACATGGGCAAGCTTTCTGTGTTTCGGGACAATTGCAAATGCAGCATCGTGTGTAGTGCTTCACACTGTCCCTCATCATCACCTGGGCCTCCCTATTGTCGGTCCAGTCTTTCGTTATCATATGGGTGGGGATTAAAATGTGGATTATAAGGTTGCTGCCTAAGTGCAAAGGGGCCATTATTTTGATGTGATTCCTGTCTGCGTTGCCAGTTACCTTGTCTGTAAGAGCTCTGCTGACGCCTAGTGGCAGGAGCTGGTCCTGTGTTTTGTGGTTGAGATCTACGTGCTGCTGATTTGCATCCCCTCCTCCAGTGTCCTATTTTTCCACAATAAAAACATACGTCTCCACTCCTATCTCTCCTTCTGAAATCTCCCTGCTGCGCTTGTTGAGGGGACGGGGCCCCTGCATACATCATTTTTTCACTTTCCTCTGAGCCTTCAACATCAAAGTTCAACAACATCTTAACAGTTTTAGCCTTCGTGCTGTTGGGGAAAAGATCTGCACCAGCTTTTGTTTTGACAAGTGTGATAAAGTTCTTTATTTTCATGTCATAGAGATTATCAGTGGCAGTCAGCTTCAATAGTTGTGAACATTCTGGATGAATATTGTTTAAGAATGTTGTTATGAAAATCTGATCATTTCCTCCTTCAGGCATGCATGCCTCATTAGTCCAGCAGTGTGTGAAACGTTTCATAAACACTAGAATGGATTCATCTGGCTTTTGCTTACACATGGTTACTGCATTTAAATCAATTTTATCTCTAGACATTGTGAGCAGAAATTTCTTTAGATTTTGAAAAAAGGCTGTGATTTTGTCATCGTTTATCCACAAAAACGAGGTGGTGTTGGCTGCTTGGTCATTTTTAGGGTCTAGTTCCTCTACTTCTTCAATAAGCTGAGATTCAGTCACACCTGGGATTCGTTGACATAATATATATCTATAGTCAGGCCCACCCAAGTGGTGGTATCTGGTACTTCTCTGTAATGCAGAAACAAAGGCTGTAGGATTTTGTAGAGGATCGGGAAGTTCTTTAATGGTTGCTGCTAACTCTGAAATTTTAGGGGGTTGAATGCAACACATGTCCCCTATTATCATGAACGGAAGGGAGGTGCTGACGTCATTAAATTGTGATCCCTGCTTTTCTTTATAACGGGTGTTTTTGTGGGGGCCCTCTTGAGTTTTTTCCTCTTTTTTCTGCTTTAAGTAGTTCCTTATTAAATTTCTGGTGTTAGTTATTGCTTTTGGCACAGTTAAACCATTCGCTACTCTAGTGTGGCGCTGAACATGATTATCTATGACGGAAACGGCTTCCTGCAGTTCAGCTTCCGTACGTTCAGTTAAAGGATCTTTCATGATTTCCTCACACTCTGCCATTAACTGTTTTGTTTGCTTTTTATGTTCCTGTAACTCTCTTTCTCGTTCAGTGTATTCTCGTTCCTGTCTTTGATCTAGGTTAAACCAGTCATCTTCTTCTGATTTAGGTGTCATTTCAGTGCCTTCCTCACTCCTTTGGGATTCTGCTGTTAAATCAGGATATACGCGCTGATGACGTGCAGCCGCCGCAGCAGCTATTAATTCTGTCTTTTCATCATAAGGCGGCGGAGCCGTAGGTTGAACGGATGGGCATATAAGGCTAGTTTTTTCTGCAGTGGATTTACTAGAGCCTATACTGGCTTGATTTAAAGCATTTACGTCTGGCTCGGGTCCTTTTTTCCATAGTGGTAGCATGCGATTGGTCACATCACGACATTCTATCATATATTTTTTACAGGACTTTTTAATCAGCCTACTTTCCTTATCACAAATAGTATTTAACATTTCTACTGACCTGTTTTCTGGCGATAATCGTTCGGGATAGGGCTCCGGAAATACATTAGGATGCATTAAAGTTATAGTTCTTAAGTTCGAGACGAAATCAGTCACGTAAGCACTTCCGCATGTTCTGGATACGTAATCATGGAAGTCTTCATTGATTCGCGAGCGTGGATTAAACGTAACCGGAAGTGGGAGTCGTACTGAGCCGCTATTTGTGATTTTATATTTTATTTTTTTCGGTTTTACAGTTAATTTTGATTTTTTATCGGACCCGTCTAAGGTCTTTGAATTATTCTGACCCATGGTCAGTGATTTCCAGAGGGGTTTAGACGCTTTGAAGGATTTAAGTTAGTTTTTATTTTTGCTGTGGCACACCTGAGGTTACTTGATTTTTTGCTAGCAATTTTATGTTTTTAGTGAGCAACTTCTCACTTTTTAACGAGCAACTTCTCGTTTTATGACCCCAGGCAACTTCCTGTGTCCTTTCTGCTGGTGAGCAACTTCTTAGTTTATGACAGCAGGCAACTTCCTGTGTCCTTTCTGCTTTTATTTTACAAAACAACAGGCAACTTCCTGTGTTTCTATGTGGGCCACTAAAGAAGGCTCCTCAGTGTATCCCACTTGTTACTATGTGGGCCACTGAAGAAGGCCTCGTCAGCGTATCCCGTTTCTATGTGGATCACTGAGAAAGGCATAACACAGTCTTATAAAATAAAAGACGAGTGCCTACCTTCGTCAGGATCCCACTTCTGACACCAAAATTGAAGGAAACTGTTTCCAGGGCCTACTCCGTGGATCGGCTTCCTCCGAGGCGTGGACGTCTATCAGCAGAGAATGTACCTTCACCTATCAGCAGAGAATGTCCCTTAGTCTGTAACACAGTCAAATATATTCTCAAGTAATATTCAAGCATGCCATTCAGCGTGTTAGTACGAGCAGCTCGGGAGCAGCTTGGGAGAACAAGAAAACAGAGACTGCTTTAGATTGTCTTCCCAAAGTGACTCAACTTTATTCACAAGTATAACAGTTTATATAGAGGGTAAAATTCATGAGACAGCAGATTTATCAGTTTAAACCAGTACAGACCAAGATAAGGCAGCGTCTTCCTGCCCTTGGGTGAAGAAGCATCCTTTGTGTAGTTTATTAGTTCAGCTACAATTGTGATTATCTCAGCGACATATTTTCAAGGCACAAAACGAAGAGTTCTTACATTAGTGAAATCTGAAACAAACCATTTGGCCTTCAACAGGCGTCTAAAAGATTAAGAAACTAATGTAGCTGAGGGAGTGATCTCTGTGGTATTTCAACCTTGTTGAATGACAGAGTTTTCCTGTATAATGTCACTATAAAACAATATCCAGTAAATGCTCCCATGGTACTAAAATACCTAACAATATCTATCTAATAGACTCCAATTCGTGCATGTAAATGGAGAGTCCTCTTCACACACTGAGGTTAATTATGGAGTTCCACAGGGTTCAGTGCTAGGACCAATTCTGTTTACATTATACATGCTTCCCTTAGGCAGTATCATTAGAAGACATAGCATACATTTTCACTGCTATGCAGATGACACCCAGCTCTATCTGTCCATGAAGCCAGATAACACACACCAATTAGTTGAACTGCAGGAATGTCTTAAAGACATAAAGACCTGGATGGCCGCTAACTTTCTGCTTCTTAATTCAGATAAAACTGAGGTTATTGTACTCGGCCCTGAAAATCTTAGAAATATGGTATCTAATCAGATTCTTACTCTGGATGGCATTACCTTGGCCTCCAGTAACGCGGTGAGGAACCTTGGAGTCATTTTTGACCAGGACATGTCCTTCAACGCACATATTAAACAAATATGTAAGACTGCTTTCTTCCATTTGCGCAACATCTCTAAAATTAGAAATATCCTGTCTCAGAGTGACGCTGAAAAACTAGTTCATGCATTTATTACTTCCAGGCTGGACTACTGTAACTCATTATTATCAGGATGTCCAAAAAACTCACTGAAAAGCCTTCAGCTAATCCAAAATGCTGCAGCAAGAGTCCTGACAGGGACTAGAAAGAGAGAGCATATTTCTCCTGTTTTGGCTTCCCTTCATTGGCTTCCTGTTAAATCCAGAATTGAATTCAAAATCCTGCTCCTCACATACAAGGTCTTAAATAATCAGGCCCCATCTTATCTTAATGACCTTGTAGTACCATATCACCCTATTAGAGCGCTCCGCTCTCGCTCTGCAGGCCTACTTGTTGTTCCTAGAGTATTTAAAAGTAGAATGGGAGGGAGAGCCTTCAGTTTTCAGGCCCCTCTTCTGTGGAACCAGCTTCCAGTTTGGATTCGGGAGACAGACACTATCTCTACTTTTAAGATTAGGCTTAAAACTTTCCTTTTTTCTAAAGCATATAGTTAGGGCTGGACCAGGTGACCCTGAATCCTCCCTTTGTTATGCTGCAATAGATGTAGGCTGCCGGGGGATTCCCATGATGCATTGAGTTTTTCCTTTCCAGTCACCTTTCTCACTCACTATGTATTAATAGACCTCTCTGCATTGAATCATATCTGTTATTAACCTCTGTCTCTCTTCCACAGCATGTCTTTATCCTGTCTTCCTTCTCTCACCCCAACCGGTCGCAGCAGATGGCCGCCCCTCCCTGAGCCTGGTTCTGCCGGAGGTTTCTTCCTGTTAAAAGGGAGTTTTTCCTTCCCACTGTCGCCAAAGTGCTTGCTCATAGGGGGTCATATGATTGTTGGGTTTTTCTCTGTATCTATGAAGCGCCTTGAGGCGACTTTTGTTGTGATTTGGCGCTATATAAATAAAATTGAATTGAATTGAATAAGAGAGGCTTTGTACTCAAAAACAGAACATTTCAGAAAAAGTTTCGCGTGGTTTACGACAAGAGACGTCTCTTTCCAGACGGTACAACTCTGCCTTTCGGGTACTAGTGTGTTTTTTTTTGTTTTTTTGTTTTTGTTTTCTTCTAAAAATGGAGGAAACTGATTTTGATCACAGACTGAAAGTGCCTTTTTCCTGTCTCGTTGTGGGGCCTAGCGGGTGTGGGAAAACTCATTTTGTAAAGTGTGTTTTGGAAAACTGTGAACGCGTCATGGATACTGTACCAGCGAATATTGTGTGGATTTATACTTCTTTTCAACCCATGTACGAGGAGCTTTCAAAGACCAATAAAAACATTAAATTTGTCGAGGGGCTGCCTGATTCTTTCGAAGATTTCCGAGATGTTCTGGTGGTGCTGGATGACGTCATCTTTCAGGCCTCGGATCACCAGGAAGTGGTTAAAATTTCTCGGTCATGATGCTGACCCAGAATGTTTTCCATCAGGGTAAATACAGCCGCACCATCAGCTTAAACTCCAATTATATAGTGTTGTTTAAAAACCCCAGAGACAAGCTGCAGATTGAGATTTTGGCCCGTCAGATTTTCCCTTCGCAAAAAAACATTTTTCTCCGACAGTTTCAAAGACGCCACCGAGGAGCCCCACGGGTATTTAATCCTCGATCTCACTCCCTCGTGCCCAGAACGCTACAGAGTGCGCGCCGGTCTGCTTCCGGGGCAGTACCCCGTCATTTACCTGCCCAAACCCAAGTAGACATGTCTCAGCGTATAAAAAGAAACGCAGTCTTACTGCAAGCTCTGTACCACGCGTCGCCGCAGAAACGCAAAGACATTCTCGCTCACAGCTCCCCGGATTTCCTCCAGGCGCTGTGCGAGATAGCTTTAAATCTTTTAAAGGGGAACATACCTCTTTCCGCTTCTCAATACCAAAAACTGAAACGCCAGAAAAAGATCATCAGGCTGCTGGCCGACAAGAAAACGAGCTTAAACCGTAAACGTCAAGTTTTAAAGAAACAAACGGGCGGGTTTCTTTTCCCTCTGCTGTCTGCAGCCGTACCCATTCTGGGGAACTTGCTGGGAGGAATATTTCAGAAACGCTGAGATGTTTAAAAAAATGATTCAATTCAATTCAATTCAATTTTATTTATATAGCGCCAAATCACAACAAAAGTCGCCTCAAGGCGACGATTCTCGTTCCCTCTCACGAGTTGAAAAAACTGACCCGACCCACCGAGCCTACCGTCAGAGAAACTGCCAAAGACGATTTAGACGAAAGGATGAAAGCTATACTGGAGGATCCGCGGCTAAATTCGTATGAAAAAGTCAAAAGATACGAGTCTCTGCTGCGGAGATATCTCACACTCTCTAAACAGGGTCGGGACGAGGAGAGCCGGGTGACTTTCCACCTCCCGCCCGAGGATGCGCAGCAGCAGGTGCTGCAACAAGTGTAGGTGCAGCAGCCCAGGGAGGAGGAGGAGGATGAAATGGTGGAAGAAGTATTAAAATCCTTACCCCCTCGAGACCGCAAAAACGCCCGCTACATTATGCAGAAATTAGCTGAGGGGGGAGGAGGATGGACAAAGAGGGGTGAATTTGTTTACAAGGGGGATGCGGTGCGGGGTTCGCACATGATCGACCTATTTAAAAACCTCTCCCTCTCATTTAAAAGTAAAAACCAAACGCGACCGAAAGGATGGAACGCGTTTTTAACTACTTTGGTCGAATCAAACATCCCCTCATCCTCCATACATAACCGTCGAGCTCGCGACCAGTATGCGCGTCTTAAATCTGTGGAGGAGGAGGAGGAGGAGGAGGAGGAGGGAGTACAGACACCTGCGCGAAGATGGAGAAAACCCTCTCGGGTCAAAAAGATGCTTTCCCCGACCTGGACCTCTATGTAAAAACAAACGTGTTTTTGTTTTTTGTTTTTTTTTTACAAATGAAATAAAAAACGCTGCAACAAACTTTTTTTTGTTTACGTTTCTTTATTCGATACACGCATCTTTAAACTTTTGTAAGGAACACGCCCCGTGATGACCTCTGCTAGAGCGAGCGGGGCAGCGTCCTTTCAGAAAGGCAGACACCATGTCATCATTTTTAAACACATCATTATAGTACAGAGAAAGTATTTTGCCGACGGATAACCCCTGAGCCTTGTGACATAGATAAAAAATGCAATGTTGCCCGCAAACGACAGACATAGGGTGCTGAAGTTGACGATCATGATAGAGTATTTTGTCAGAGCGGTCTTCCAGAAACTCTGAGATGACCGAGGGATAGTGAGCAAAGTCGGGAGGGAATCCGTAAGAATCAAAAAAAGTGGAGGAACCGTCCCTTTCCAGAGTCAGAGCCAACCAGTGTTCTCCCCTCAAGTGCGAGGGGTGAGTGTTTACTATAAAGTAGGCGGGGGGTTTAAAGTCGCGCTTCAAAAAGGCCAGCTGGTCCGAGGCCCAAACCCCGCAGAAAACGTCTCCCAAGGCGCGATGTAGAATGTGCTCCAGCTGAAGGTTATCCATGTTTTTTTTTATTTTTTTTATTTTTTTTTAGTAATAATCCACAAGCACCTGCCTTTTAGAGTCAATCTCCAAAATGGAGTCGTAGCAGGCGTACACTATGAGAGTGGTGGTCTGAGGCAGAGGAACTCTGAATCTCATCTCCAGCCTCAAATTCCCGTTGGAGACGGGAGACAGGGCGTCCGCATCCTCGCTGGGCTCCAGATTAAAGGCAAACAGCGTACCCCTCGTTAAATTCCCGACGGTCGATGCTCAGAGGCAAATCTTTAAGGTGTCTCCCCGTGGCGGAAAACGTGGTAAAACTCTCTGACCGAATTTCCGCGGTCAAACTGTGGCTGGAAAGCTTTGGCAGGCACCTGCCTACCGTCCTGACACAACGCCAGATACTCCACATCGTTGTGTCTAAAGTTGAAAGGCGACAGGTCCCTCCTCCCGGTGAAGGCGTCGTGATGAACCATGCCCAGGACCACGTATTTGGGCATGGCTCCCAGAAAGAGATTCTCTTGGTTGCAGATCCTGGAATTTTCAGGGATGGAGTAGGTTTTCACAGAAACGCGCGAAAGAGGATAGAGGGCGTTTCCTTTCATCAGGGCCGCGGCGTGCTCCAGCATGACGGCCGGCGAGACCGTGACCTTTTTAACGAACAGAGAGGCCGAAGTTATTTTCAGGGCAAACTGCGAATCCCGAGTTCCCATCAGACTGAAGGCGTCGCTGTTGCGTATCAATTTAATTCTCAAATCCACAGAGTTCAGCAGGAGCCTCTCGCAGAAGAAAATATCTGCGTGGAGGGGACCCAGCAGGTCCACTTCTCGCGACTCGGCCGTGAAAACGGCTCTCTGTTTTATCCCTTTGTTCGACCCGTTGCTTATAACTATAGAATCCATGTCTCCGGCCGTGTCTTTGTAAAACAGACTGGCGCTGAATTGACTCCTTAGAGTGTCTTCTGAAAAGTTGAGCAGCGTCTCGATCATGGCCCTGTAAGGGTGGGTGGCGCTGGACTGCGAAATCAAACGATCCCCCAGAATAACGTCGCACTGACTGAAAATTGTATTGAGGGGGTAATTGATGAGGGCTACCCCTGCGTCGGGAGGGATGTTGCTCCCGTCCTTTTCCGTAATTTTCACTCTCAGATGGAGCATGGTGTCGTTCAGATCGAGATACTTTTCCCCGTCTCCGGGGATGAAAAATTCAATGGGTGAGTTGTCGTTCAAAGCAGAGAGGGGCTGACATTCTTGATATTTTTTATCCTCTATGGATAGCTGGGTCATGGGAGCCGAAAATAGATCCAGTTCGGCAAGGGTGCATTCGGCAGATTTCTTGTGTAAGAGAGACATTTCTTCTTTTTTTTTCTTCTAAAATATGTCCGAGCTCCTCTGGGGCTTCCTTCTCTTCCCGCCGCCGGTCTTGACTGATTTAGTTTTTACTCCGGCGCTTTTATTTTTAATCCACTCGCCCGGAGGGCGTTTCCTCTTCCTGCGGGAGAGGACCATCATACCCCCCGCCCCCTCCTGGCGAGGCTCGGTCAGCTTACCCGTCACTCTTTTCACAGCGTCTGTAGCGATATTGGTTGCGGCCGTTTTCAGGTGAGGTTTAGCTACGGCGAACCCAGATTTGAAGAGAGGAGACACGAAACGAAACAGCCTGGAGAAGATGGATCCTATCCCTCTGCCGTACATCACGGGGGCTCCGTAAAAACCCGGAAGGGAACCTCCCACCTGCCCCTCATAATACCTCACAAAACGGTGTGGGTCTTGTGGGAGACGCGCCGCCATTCTCAAGCCGGTTTAAAGTGCAGCTTGACTATCGTTTTCCCGTAAACAAAATCCACGAATCTGTCGCGGTCCGTTTTAATTTCTACGCGTATGGTTTTAATGTATTTTTTAGATACGCGTAGGTAATGGACCGTATTATGTCGGATGCTGACCACGTCTCCGTAATCGCCTTTCACGTTCAGGACACTCAGTAGTGGTGAGTAACTGTCACCTACCGGCTGGTACTGAACGATGTCGGTGTAGAGAAACAGGTTATATACGCCCGCGCTCATATCGCACGGATACGGAGTAGAGCGCTTCGACAGAGTCCACCACTCGTTCGTTTTCAATCCCAGCATGTAAGCCAGAGGAGGGAAGACCTTTATTTTATGGCTCCCGTCTCCTTTAACATCCAGACGTTTGGTGACGTTGTTGAAAGAGGCCTCGAAGGAGGGGTCGTACTTTTGGATCGCCGGCATCAGGTGATCCAATAGATCTTTAACGCGTCCGTAATGACCTCCCCTGCCGAATTTTAAAATCACCAGGGACTGAGCTTCCTCCGTCATCCACATCAGCTCCAAGTAGGAGGCGTCCGGCGGTAGATTGTACTATGTGCGCAGATAAATAAATTCGCAGAGGCCCACGGTCCATTCTCCGGTCAGCTCGAGGGGTTTGGCCAGATCCACCGTGTAGCAGCCGCTGGTGTTATCTTTAAATAAGTCCTTGCTGGCGTTGGAAGGCAGGGTCACGTAAAACCCTTCGGACTCCGTCGATAGTTTCCCCGTCATAATCTTCTAGCTTATACACGGGCGGCGAGCGGTGAAGGACCCGGATCACAGTAAAGATTTCGTCCATGAAACTCTGTTTGTATTTTTTATCAAATACTCCTCTCAATTTGGATATTCTCACCAGATCCCCCCTCTTAAATTTCAACTTTATTTTAGGACGGGCGGGTGTCTTTCCGTACAAGTTGCGAAACACTTGATCCGCGTTCTCGGGGCGCACCTCGGCAGGTGCCATTTTAATGCTGCTGTGATAACTGCGGTTATATCCTTCTAACAGATCGGGCAACACCTCCAGATAGCGTCTGGTATTGTGCGCCGTGAAATATCTCCACATTCTCGTTTTCAGGGTGCGGTTAAATCTCTCCACCACCGAGGCCTTTAGGTCACTGGCGGTAGCAAAATGGGAGATGCCGTGATTTTTCATCAGAGCTTGAAAACTCTTGTTGAAAAACTCTTTTCCCGCATCGGTCTGTAAATTTTCCGGTATTTCACTCTCTCTCAACACAGATTCGAAAGCTTCAGTCACTTCCGAACCCGTCTTCTTTTTCAGGGGGCGGGCGTAAGCCTTTTTTGAAAATACGTCTATGACGGTCAATAAATAATTAAATCCGTCGTTGTATTCAGACAGGTGTCTCATGTCGCACAGGTCGGCCTGAAGCTGCTTCAGGGGTTTGGTCACAAACACTCTATTTCTCTTAAATCTTACTCGCGCCGGTTTGTGTAGAGTGTACGCATCTTGCTCGGATAAAAATTCCTGCACCTTGCGGACATCAACTTTTTTACCGGTCACATCTTCCATAGCACGGCGGAGTCTATTCACGCCTCCAAAACTACCGGGGTGAAGGGGGTCGTAATACACTTTTTTCATCTCTCTTTCCTCAGCCATCCCGTCTTCTGATAAAAAGACCGTCTGCGTTATAGCGTAGCAGGAGTCGGCTTTTATTATTTTTTTTATTCAAAAACCAGAGATGCATGCTTTTTAAATTTTTATTTTTTTTTATTCAAAACCAGAGGGTTTAACGTGCAGAAAACAGGAATACATTATTCAAAAAACCAGAGATGAATGCTTTTTAAATATTTTTTATTCAAAACCAGAGGGTTTAACATGCTAAAAAACAGGAATACATTTTTATTCAAAACCCTGAGATAAAACACACTTATAGAATCAAACAGGAATACATTTAAGTTACAAAAACTTTTTTTTTATTTTTATTTTTTATTCAAAACCAGAGGGTTTAACATGCAAAACAATAACAGGAATACATTTTTATTCAAAACCCTGAGATAAAACACACTTATAGAATCAAACAGTTACAAAAAAACTCTTTTTCTTTTTTTTAAAAAAAAACCTGAGGTAAACATGCTAAAAGGTTACAAACAAACAGGATACTTTTTTTTTTTTTTTTTAAAACAGCATACATGATTAAAGAATGAGGTAGGATTTTAAGAAACAGAATACATGATTTAAAAAAGCAGCACACATGTTTTTTAAAAAATAAAGCAGGATTAAAAAACGAGGTAGGATTTTAAGAAACAGAATACATGATTAAAAAAACAAGGTTAAATATAGGAAGCATGCAGGATAAGAATCAGTAACCTTTGTAACATTCCGTAACCAAGCGGAGTTCCCCGATTTTAACCACGTCTTGCCCCACCAAATTGTCATAAGCATCGGTGATGGCGTCAAAGATTTTCCCCACCGATTTCAGCTCATGAAGCAGAGTCTCCGCCACCGTCCTGACTTTGACGTCATCAGTCTTGATGTTGCGGGCAATCAGCAGGCGTTGAATGGAAGGAATGAAGCGAGGGGTGAGCAGTTTCTTTCTGATGTTGTAATAGTTGTCGAAGTAAAAATCATCCTCCAGGATTTGCAGACACTCGTGTTGTCTCTGGCTGGGATCTTACAGCCGTTGCATTCCTCGGTGCGGTACTTGTTGATCACCAAGTTGACCAGATGATACACGGCCGTTTTCACAGTGTCGATGAATAAAGAAGACGCCCAGCCGTCCATCTCGTCGGCATGCTGCTGCTGCTCCTCCCGCTGCCGCCGCTGTCGCTTCAGAGGTCCGTAGTAGCCGGGAGTGTCGGGTACCACCTCACCCTCGTCCGAAAAACAATCAGTGGAGCTGGTCTCCTCATCGCGAAGCAGGGGTGCAGAGTCCATCTCTCTCTCTGAGCTAAAAAAGGCTTTTTGAACCGGCTTCCTTTTTAAAACAGAAGGAAGGGGGGCGTGGTCCGGGATGGGCGGGGGGATTTTCAGAAGCTGAGAGATTTTCTCACTCCTACGGCATCTCTCCAGCAGCGGCAAGTTTGAAAAAGAATTGTAATATCCTTCCTCACTTGCAGCATTCTTACGATCCACTCTTTGGCGGGTAAAACCATCATGCTGCGAAATAAACCGCAGTCGGGGTTGAATTTCTCCATGACGAAAATGTCAGGCGCATCAGACTCATCCGTCGAGCGCAGGCTGGCTCGCATTCTCCATCTACCCGTAGCTGTGGTTCCTGAAGACCAGACGGTTGACAAGATTGTTTTAGTCTTGATCAGTTCCTCGTCCTTGAAGCGTATACCCCCGTTCCGTGGTGGGGGAGGGGGAATAGCTTCTTCTTCTTCTTCTTCTTCTTCCGAAGCTTTTTCTGGAGCTGGGGGAATGTTTTCTTTATTCTCAGCGGCTGAAGCAGGGGATGCTTTCTCCTCTTTTTCAGGAGCTGGGGGAACATCGTCATCTTCTGGAAGTTTTTCAGCCAGGGGCTCATCATCATCATCTTCTTCTTCTGTAACGGTGTAGAGATGATGATGATGATCATCATCATCATCATCCTCATCAGTTGATTCATCAGGGGAGGAAACATCCTCTACAGGGAGGGCATTTTCTTTATCCTCATCATTCTCCACAGCAGGGTCAACACGCTCTTTTTCATCAGAGGAGTCAGAAGGAGTAGGAGGGGAAGGAGTATCTTCATCATGCTCTTTTTCATCATTCTCAGCAACAGATGCAGCAGGAGCAGGAGCATCATGCTCTTTTTCATCATCGGAGACAGAAGGAGAAGGAGGAGGAGGGGAAGGAGAATCTACCTCTCTCCGGCGTCTTTTAGGGGCGACATCTTCCTCTTCAGGAATGGGAAAATCCTCGTTTGCCTCTCCGATAACCAGCGCAATCAGTAGCTTCAGCACGGCCCAGTCAGCGGAAGTCAGCTTCACAATGCTGCTCGATTCCATCAAGCTTTCGCCTTCATTAAGCTGATAAAGCCAAAGCTCTCCCACCTCATATTTGAATATGTAGCCCCACTTTCCACAGCCCTCAATAGGCAGAGTCCATTCTCCCCGCAAGTTTCTCGGTTCTGGTATCTGGCTGCGGAACATGAAGACGCTCTTATTTCTCCCTTCTTTCCGCGGAGCGACGGTTGCTTCGGATCTGTTACTATAGACGGTGACGGGGGTGTCGCTGATAATCGACGAGGACCACTCGCTGGTACTGCCCCCCATGCTCGAGGAAGGGTCGGGAGAGCAGATCTCTTCGCCGTCCAAGTACACAGGAGAGCTGCTGGGCTGCAGAATGAATGGGTCCATCTTGTGTCTGTGGCTTAGAAATTGTGAACTCCTCCTCTCTGCTTTTATTCTCCTCCCATGCTGCAGTCCCTCCCTCTAAAAACGTTTTTCTTTTTTTTTTTTCCAACAACAGGTGGCGCGCTTCCGGAGGTTTCCCCTCCCTTCTCCGGATGCCGGGGGTTTCCCACCCCTCCCTTCTCAGGATGCAATTCGTCACGCTTAGGGACAGGTGGCGCGCTTCCGGGGTTCCCCCTCCCTTCTCCGGATGCCGGGGGTTTCCCACCCCTCCCTTCTCCGGATGCAATTCGTCACGCTTAGGGGATCAAATTACACACTTTCGGGGGGAGGGGGGGAGGTCAAAAGGTCATGATTAGGGCCATCAATCAAATCGGATCAAATTTTGTCATAAACCGTATGGGAGTATCTCTCTACTATAGTATTCAATAGGAGGACCCTTCACGTCAATTCCCGACGCGAGGGGGGTACCCTGCACGTCGATAAGTGAAGCAGAGGGAGCCTGACCATGCGTCACTCATTTGACGAGTTGGGAGTGAGAACGTGTTGTGTATTCATGTATTTTAAGATCACCTACTTCTCCACACAGCATTTTGACCCGACCTCTGTTTAAGCCACAGCCTTGTTAGTGTACACATATCACGTGAAAATGATGCTCTCAATTTTCATTCATGTAAGAAGCTTAATGGTCCAGACACTCATCTCTCCAGCGTTCTCGTTCACAAGGTCAATAATGGCCTGTTCAGCTTTCTTCTTCTCCACCAGATCCAGGCCTGGTGCTTGTGGCTCTGGAACGTCCCCAAACCCGTCTGTCCCAAAGAAATCATCTGCATGGTTTTCATAGTCCACCAGAGGTTTTGAGCAGCCACGGTAGACTGGAATCTGTACGAATATTATACGCTGGATATAAAAACAGATCTACCAACATATCCATGTACAAGGGCTCTCTTACAGCGTGATACAAACTTACGTCCAGCCTGTCGCAGACTTTCAGGACACACAGGACATTTCTGAGGACATTCTCCACAGACGTGTTGCCATAGCAGCAGGTGATCCCCAAAACTTCCACATCAGGGTTGGCCAGGGCCATCATGATGGCAATAGCATCATCCACCCCAGCATCCACATCAATTATGATCTTCTTCATCCTGTGTTTAACCACAGGATTCAAACCTGAAGAGTGATTGTTTCTAATAAAGCACACTCCATTCCTCTAACATTAACTGGTGCCATCTATCCCTCCATTTCTTGACCATTTGTCTAACTGGAGCCTATCTCAGTTGTCAGATGGAGGGAAAGAGGCAAACACACAGATAACTAATATATTTTAAATAAACACAATACTGTGTTTTTCTTTTCACACTCTCAAAACCTTTCTCTCCTAGCATAACTACATGTTTTGTATCCACTCCTAAATATGAAAGTTAGATTGAAAGACTGCTTCAGCTGGTTTGTGGTGGAGGCAGGAGGATATGTTTTAGATACAGCATTAAAATGTGTAGCGTTCAGTACAAATATCATAATTAGATCAGCTTTTACAATATCTGGGATCTTCAGTTTACAATCTACAGGGAGTGCAGAATTATTAGGCAAATGAGTATTTTGTCCACACCATCCTCTTCATGCATGTTGTCTTACTCCAAGCTGTATAGGCTTGAAAGTCTACTACCAATTAAGCATATTAGGTGATGTGCAACTCTGTAATGAGAAGGGGTGTGGTCTAATGACATCAACACCCTATATCAGGTGTGCATAATTATTAGGCAACGTCCTTTCCTTTGGCAAAATGGGTCAAAAGAAGGACTTGACAGGCTCAGAAAAGGCAAAAATAGTGAGATATCCTGCAGAGGGATGCAGCAGTCTCAAAATTGCAAAGCTTCTGAAGCGTGATCATCGACCAATCAAGTGTTTCATTCAAAATAGTCAACAGGGTCGCAAGAAGCGTGTGGAAAAACCAAGGCGCAAAATAACTGCCCATGAACTGAGAAAAGTCAAGCGTGCAGCCGCCAAGATGCCACTTGCCACCATTTCAGAGCTGCAACATCACTGGAGTGCCGAAAAGCACAAGGTGTGCAATACTCAGAGACATGGCCAAGGTAAGAAAGGCTGAAAGACGACCACCACTGAACAAGACACACAAGCTGAAACGTCAAGACTGGGCCAAGAAATATCTCAAGACTGGTTTTTCTAAGGTTTTATGGACTGATGAAATGGGAGTGAGTCTTGATGGGCCAGATGGATGGGCCCGTGGATGGATTGGTAAAGGGCAGAGAGCTCCAGTCCGACTCAGACGCCAGCAAGGTGGAGGTGGAGTACTGGTTTGGGCTGGTATCATCAAAGATGAGCTTGTGGGGCCTTTTCGGGTTGAGGATGGAGTCAAGCTCAACTCCCAGTCCTACTGCCAGTTTCTGGAAGACACCTTCTTCAAGCAGTGGTACAGGAAGAAGTCTGCATCCTTCAAGAAAAACATGATTTTCATCCAGGACTATGCTCCATCACACGCATCCAAGTACTCCATAGCGTGGCTGGCAAGAAAGGGTATAAAAGAAGAAAAACTAATGACATGGCCACCTTGTTCACCTGATCTGAACCCCATTGAGAACCTGTGGTCCATCATCAAATGTGAGATTTACAAGGAGGGACAACAGTACACCTCTCTGAACAGTGTCTGGGAGGCTGTGGTTGCTGCTGCACGCAATGTTGATGGTGAACAGAACAAAACACTGACAGAATCCATGGATGGCAGGCTTTTGAGTATCCTTGCAAAGAAAGGTGGCTATATTGGTCGCTGATTTGTTTTTGTTTTGTTTTTGAATGTCAGAAATGTATATTTGTGAATGTGGAGATGTTATATTGGTGTCACTGGTAAAAATAAATAATTGAAATGGGTATATATTAGTTTTTTGTTAAGTTGCCTAATAATTATGCACAGTAATAATCACCTGCACACACAGATAACAACAACAACAACAATCTTTATTTATAGAGCACATTTAAAAGCCTTGGGCATACCAAAGTGCTTTACATAAAACAATAAAAGGTTCAAACATTGATAACGGATAAATAAAAATAACGAGTTATGTTCATAGATAAAAGCTACCAATAAGAATGACTACAGCACATGGGTAATAGCAAGATAAAAGCTGTACCACCATAATAAAAGACACCAATAGAAAGATAGGAGGGAATTAATACAAGAGGTCAATAGGTCACAGCAACCAAACAAACAAACAAACAAACCAGCAATTAAAAGGTGGAGAAGGCAAGTTTAAAAAGATATGTTTTAAGCTGTGATTTAAAAGAATGAATAGAATCAGATGCCCGGATGCCAATCGGGAGATTGTTCCACAGCACAGGTGCAACAAGAGCAAACGATCGATCACCTCTAGTCTTAAGTCGAGATCTGGGCTGAGCCAGCAGTAACTGTGACGATGACCTTAAAGCCCTAGCAGGAGCATAAGGGTTTAAAAGGTCCTTAAGGTAGCTGGGTGCAGTGTTGTTAGTAATTTTAAAAGTAAACAACAAAATTTTAAATTGAATACGATATTTGACAGGCAACCAGTGCAGATCGGCAAGGACAGGAGTAATGTGGGCAAACTTGCTGGTTTTAGTTAGAATGCGAGCTGCAGCATTCTGAACTGTCTGTAATCTCTGTAAAAGGGAAGAGTGGAGACCACAATAAAATGAATTACAATAGTCTAGCCTTGACGTTACAAAGGCGTGGATGAGCTTTTCCCCCTAATCCCCCTAAAATAGCTAAAACTAAAAACAAACTAAAAACTACTTCCAAAAACATTCAGCTTTGATATTAATGAGTTTTTTGGGTTCATTGAGAACATGGTTGTTGTTCAATAATAAAATTATTCCTCAAAAATACAACTTGCCTAATAATTCTGCACTCCCTGTATATGAAAATAGTGGCTTGCATAATGATTTTGAACAATGTTCCCGAACAAGTAATCAACCTGCCTTGTAGCAAGGTTAAAGAATTTTAAACAAGTTTCAATTGTCCAAACATCCCCCCGCCCAAAAAACCCCCCCAAACAAACAAACAACCCCGCTCGCCCCACAAAATTATGCTTTTAGATGCAAAAAAGAGAAAAAAGAACTTCTGATTGTTTTAGGAACTATATTTAACAGAAATGTTAACCTTCACACTACAGTGAGCTTCTGATATTACTATTGAAATAAAATGTAAAATAAAAGACTTTCTGTAGGTGTTACAAATTTAGCTTGAATTGAGACTGTCTGTTAGGATGCCTGGGTCGTTGACCCAGGGTTTTTGAGTTTATTATATTATTTATACTTTCTAGTTTTTGGTTTCTTTGAGTTCTGTCTTATGGCTTATGTCTCTGTCTTCTTTAGTTGCTCTGTCTCCCCTATCACCTGCATCCCCTTGTCTAGTTCGCGTCTATGTGTATCTTAAGTTCCTATATCCCCGTGCTCAGTCAGTGTTTGTGTCTGCCCTGTTCCCACGTCTCTGTTCCCTTTGTAGTGCCTGCATGTGAGTCTGTGTCTTTGTTCAGTCTGTGTTATGTGTTTCCTGTTTTACTTTGAAGGTTTCTGTCTTATCTCAGTGTGTTCAGGTTACGCTTCTTTGGTCTCGTCAGTTCTAATTTGTCCCAGCTGTGTTTCCCTCCTGTTACTCATTCCCTGATTGCTCCCTCGGTGTATTTAAGCCCTGTGTTTCTTAGTGTCTGTGTCGCGATCTACCGTTTTCCTAGCTGTGTGTTCTGTCATTCCTCCAGTTTAAGTTTGTTTTGAGTTTTTTCAGTTATGTTATATTTTGAGTATTTAATTTAATACTCAAATTAAAGCCTTTTTTGAGTTCACGTCTGTCTCCGGAGTCTGCACCTTGGGTCCTATTCCTGCCTGCACACAGCCACACCTAACAGAAGATCGCGACCAGAACATGGACCCTGCAGACTCTTTTTCCTCTGAGTTCTACGGCGAGATGGAGCGGATGGTGAGCCTGCTCGACCGCATCGCCCTGTCCCCGGATTTAAGGACCATGGCAGTGGGGCTGAGCGCGGTGGAGGCCATCATTCGGCATAATCCCTGGCTTAGCCAGTTCGCTAAGGACACTGAGTTGGGGAACACCATAACTGCCTGGAGAGAGCAGGTCAGGGCTGGTGAGCTTGCTCTCTCCCTCACTACATCTTCCCCACCGCTGCCGCAGGACAACGCACACTCTGCCTCATCGCCACTGCAGGCTTCCTCCCCTTCCTCACGCCACCCGGGACCTTGTTTGCCTGTCCGTTCGACTGCCTTTTTTCTGGCGGCTGTGTGGTCGGAGGGTGAGGAGCAGGTCTCCGTTTCTCCACCGGTTCCTGTTTCCTCCTCTAAAAGGAAGCGACGCCACCGTCGCTCCTCTCCTCGGTCATCCGTTCAGCCTCACGCCTCGTCAGCTGGAGGGCCCGAGGAGCCCGTTCAGCCTCACGCCTCGTCAGCTGGAGGGCCCGAGGAGCCCGTTCAGCCTCACGCCACGTCAGCTGGAGGGCCCGAGGAGCCCCTTCAGTCTCACGCCACGTCAGCTGGAGTGCCCGAGGAGCCCCTTCAGTCTCACGCCACGTCAGCTGGAGGGCCCGAGGAGCCCGTTCAGCCTCACGCCTCGTCAGCTGGAGGGCCCGAGGAGCCTGTTCAGCCTTCTGCCACGTCAGCTGGAGGGCCCGAGGAGCCCGTCCAGCCGCCATTAGCCTCTGCCTCGGCTACGCCAGGTCCAGCTTCTGCCTCGGCTTCTGCTACGCCTGGTCCAGCTTCGGCTTCTGCTTCGCCTGGTCCGGCTTCAGCCTCGGCCTCTGTTCCTGCTTCGCCTCCGCCTGGTCCAGCTTCGGCCTCAGCCTGTGCTTCGCCTGGTCCGGCTTCGGCCTCAGCTTCTGCAGTTCCGCCTGGTCCGGCCTCCGAGTCTGCAGTTCCGTCTGGTCCGGCCTCCGAGTCTGCAGCTCCGCATGGTCCGGCCCCAGCCTCTGCAGCTCCGCATGGTCCGGCCCCAGCCTCTGCAGCTCCGCCTGGTCCGGCCCCAGCCTCTGCAGCTTCGCCTGGTCCGGCTTCAGCCTCCGCCTGGTCCAGCTTCGGCCTCAGCCTGTTGTTGAGATTCAGAGATTCTTTTATTGATACCATATAATTTGCCTTATGAAGAATGTATTAATAACATGTTTTAAAGTATCATTTATCAGTAATATTTCATACAGGGTTTATATTGCATTGAATATGTCTGTCATCACATTGACCTTTCTATTTTTATAGGTTGAGTTCATTTTATACACAATGCATGAGTGTGCTTGGTTAAGAGTTGATGTTCCATTCTAGAAGGTTTTAAGCTTCACTGGTGAGAGTGTCCAGGTGATCCATGCTGAGGGGAGATGAGAACATAGCAGGTTAATTGCATGCATGCTTACAATACACATATTAATCTAGTGGCAGGTTTGAGTGAAGGCCTAAGCGTCTTCTGCTTCAGTTTGAGACTGGCTGCAAAGTACTCTACTTAGTGATTAATGACGAGGGTCCATTATTAGCTCTTAGAGATGCTAAGACCTGAAGTTATTACCTTAAAAGGCAAGTAATGTAGAAAGGAGAAGTTATATGTCGGTGTATGAAATGTACGTGATGTACCCTTGTCTGCACGGGTTGAACTTTTGCCCGTCTGTCCTCATGTATTTTTGAACTGTATTGACGTAGGTGTGATATTTTACCCTATAAAACCAGAACCCAGTGTATTCTTGTCAGAGCAACCCATTCTGTATGCTGACGGTTGGTTGTTCTCCTGTGACAATAAAACTCATCGTTTGATTGCACTTTTCCGGAGCCTCCGTTGTTTGTTGTCTGGTCTAAAGTTGATCGATCACGCAGCATTTGGTGGAGGATGCGGGCAACTGAAGATCAGCAGAACGAGGTTCAGGTGTTTGTTGTCCGCGAAGGTTGAGGCCGGATCGGTGGATCAGACGGCAGATGTCACGGTGATCACTTTGACTATTGGGCCCACAGAATAAAAAGGTAAGGCACAAACCTCTTAAACAGAAATTGTGCTGTATTGGAGTATAATTCTAAAACAAGTAGTCAAGTGGTCATCCGTTGATCTCTGTTTTGAGTTTTGTTTAAAATAGAAATCTTTATTTGCAACGAAAGTGAAACTTGAGAGAATTGTTGCATTCACGGTTGACTAGGAAAAAGCAGTACTGAGCTAAAAGTA
Organism: Aulonocara stuartgranti; assembly: GCF_965226115.1. Classification (NCBI taxonomy): domain Eukaryota; kingdom Metazoa; phylum Chordata; class Actinopteri; order Cichliformes; family Cichlidae; genus Aulonocara; species Aulonocara stuartgranti. The sequence continues at coordinate 27,484,090 of NC_138956.1, forward strand.
ACTTGAGACGTCATTGTTGAAGAAATAGAGAAGAGAGACTGAGTTGTGTGTAAGGAATAAAGGGATTAAGAAGTGTCTAAAGTCACGGAACCGAAGGATTCCACCCCCGGGAAAGACGTTTCCTGGGTATTAAACTAGGGGTGGGGCCCCGCCAAGATTTTGTGGCCTTGGATATAGCCCTGGTGATCTAGAAGATCATCTTGAGAGACACTTAATAAATACATGTATTAAGAGTAAAATACCGGACAGAAGCTCCGAGGAATTGTGACATGTATTGAGAATAAATACCGGACAAGAAGGTCCGAGGTGTTGATATATGATTGAAGAGAAACTCAGGCAAAGCTGTGAGCCTGAGGTCTTGTAGTGAAGTGTGCTGATTATTGAAAGTGAGAAGTCTGATAATAAAATACTGTGAGCGTGGCCGTACTGGAGATTGACCATCTACCAAGACTTGGGACCTTGGTTTTAAAATAAGGTTATGATCAGAGGATCATTTTGAGAGACACTTATTTGTGAGAAAAGAGTAATACCGGACGCAGAGGTCCGAGGAGTTGACATGTGATTTAACAGACTCAAGCCAGCTGTGAGCTTGAGGGGCACAGTAAACTGAGTTTGAAGCAAGTCAAGGTTTATGTGTTGAAGTAATTTTGATAATAATGCTGCAGGGGCTGTAGTAGTTTCATCCGTATCTAGAGAAAGGCATGCTCATTTCGGGATTGTGCCAAATTGAATATTCACGTACAGGGGATCTTCTTTACATGAAATGTATATGTTGTGGTGAAACGGAAGAAACACCTTGTGGTTTTACAGTGGCTGCAGAAATAAGACGGTCAGACTTACCTAGCTTTTTGTTCCGGTGTTTCCTTAGATTTAGGTGCTTGGTAATGTACAGAAGGCAGAGAGGGCATTTTCTTCCTTCTGCGAGCATGCATTTAATGAGTTTGAAATGCAGTATCAATAGACAGGGTAGATTACGCGTTGCCGAATCAGAGAACGACTAGTAGCGTCTGAGGGGAGCTCCGCCGCTCCATATCCGGATCAGCTGTGATCCACGAATTAAAGTTGAAAACAGGGACGTAAGAAACCGTCTGAAGTAATTAAAGTGCTGCTGGCTGCAGGCTGGCTGTGTGAGGCTTTTTAAAAGTCTCTTTTTCCTTTCTTTTCTCTCTGGCAAAAAAGTGTGCAGTTAAAAATTTGGGTGCAGCCTACTTCCCCTTTTTACTTCCCCTTTTAACAGGAGAAGAAACCAGCACTGTAGGCCTCTTTAAGATTAAAAGAAATAACGTTGCTTGTCTCTTGGTGATTTAAAATAACAGGCCTTGCTGAACGGTGTGAGTTTGACTTTAACAGAAAGAGAAGAGAATTGTTTTTAACTTTGTGCAGGTCTAAGGTAACTGAACTATAGTTTTTGGGTTGGCCCGCACTTCCTCTTTTTATTGAGGATCGGTCTACAAGTTGCATGAAGTATAAAAGCTCTGTGATTGGTTTTTAGAGCAAGAGTTGCAGCTGGTGTGGTGTGTTTATTTTGTAGCGCTGATAATTGTGGCTGTTTTGAGAATTTATGAAGCAAATGCTGTTCTGACCCAGTGCTGGTTATATCAAGCAGGGTATGAAAAGAGGAAGTGACTGTTCGGTAGCTGCAGGACATCTGATAAAGAAATAGGGAAGTCGCCTCAAGGAGCTTGCTAGGAGGAGTCATATAGCAGCCATTTTGGGGAAATCTCAGAGGAACCAAAACAAAGAGCTCAACTATGACATCTAGTGAACCAACGCTATATAAGCCACTAAATGATCAACTGGAGGAGCTGAGCAAAGCCATCCACATGTCTTGTTCAAGAACAACTAAAGCAGCAGATAAAGAATTCAAAACTGTAAGGAAATATGTGGAGAGATTATGTGCTGCCCAACAAAAACTTTGCAGGACAGACACCCTTTATACTTGATCTTCAAAGAGGAAGTTCGACAGAAAACACCTGGTGCTGTCAGGATGTTTAAGTGACACAGAAGTTCAGAAAATCGAGTCAGAAATGGTTCTGTGGCTCTTGGTAAACTGATTTTGAAGGAAAATCAGTGTTTATTGTGCTGAAGTAACAGATCCAGCGCAGTCTGATGGGAAGAATCAGCTGTACAATTCTGAGTGTGCAGCTTTGTTGATATTAACAGAAAAGGCGTGGTCTGAGGAAGAAATAAATCGGTGAATGGTTGATATACCTACATGAATTTTGGTGGATCTGCTGAGGTCCAGAAGAATAATCAATGCGGACTGTATTGGTTTGGGTGTTGATAAATGATCCAGGAAGGATTCCTTACTCTTTTTAGTTTTAAAACACGAAGGGTGTTTGTTTCATTTTAAGGTTAGATTAAGAATTACTGTGTGAGGAACGGTTTCACTTTTGACTAGGGAGATAATATGCTTACTTTTGGGTCTATGAGAATTGAATTACAGTGAGAAGGGGATCTTCTGAACGCGCAGGCCGGGATAAAAAGAGTGAGCTCAGACAAGGAAGTCTGAGAAAAGGACACCTTGAGTTGAGCAAGGTGTTTAACTGACTCAGGATTCAGAGAATCGAGTCAGCTGTGATCTTGAGTTCTAATGGTAAATTGATTTTAAAGGAAAATCAATGTTTACTATGATGAAGTAATTCTGAAGATATTACTAGATGTGCTGTGATGCAAGTGAAGATTAAGTTGTGTACATGAGGATACACAATTGTGTAGATATTGCTGGATCGGCTGCGGTCCATTTGATAAGTGAATGCTGACAAGAAACTGTTTTAAATCCTCACTGGCAGCGGTGAAATACATGTGCTGAAGATTACTGGACCCGGCGCGGTCCATTTGATGAAGTTCTTGGGCAGATAAATGACAAACAGTTCTTCAAGTGTGTGGAGAATTTAAAAAAGAAAAAACTGAACTTGCAGGTTCTCTGTACTGTGTGGACTCATATCAGAGTTATAAGTCCAAAGGTTATGCCCTGGAGGGCCAGGAGTTGTGTATAGTGAAGAACATAACTTAGAAAAGGACATTTAAGGTCACATTTTGTCTAAAATGGGGAGAATTGTCCCATATGTGTTTATTTCTCCTCTCTTTTAAGAGGACAGACGCAGTTACTGAGTGTTGTCTACTTCCTCTTTCTGATTCTTGAAAGCATGTTTGATAAAATACTCTTAGGAAAGCGAATTTTGAGTGATTCTAAGTGTGTGAATGCTGTGAGTACTCGATTTGAATGATTCTGTGTGATTTGTACAAAATAATAAATAACTAATAATAACTCATAGGTGAGTGTGTGAACAGAGGAAGTCTGAGAAAAGTGTGTGCGTAGGCAAACTGCAGAGTGTGTGTGCGTCAAAAGAGGGTGTATTGTTTTTACATCAAGGTTTAGTAGAACTAAAGTAGAACGTCACAAACAAACAGATAAAAAAGTAAAATAAAGAGAGAAAATAACTGACAATTACATTAATGAATAGAAAACACACATACACAAAGTGCCATATGTGAAATTATTCTAGGAAAGAATCAGAAGTGAGATAGTTTAATATAAGATGCAATGAAGGAAGCAGCTTACACTCCTTTAATTTCCAGAGCCAGTGTGTTCCCTCCCCTCATAGCACCCCTGCCCACTTGGCCCCCGTATCAGGCGAGTATGGAAGGCTGGATAGCCCATGACGGGTAAGATCCCACCTCGAAACCCTGGGACAACCTAAGGCAGGCACAGTCACGATTACTCGGCCTCCTGTGAGCTCAGACTCACTGGTGAGATGAAGTGAAGAAGACGGGACCTCAAGGGTAAAGCCGCTGGGTTGAGGCGGAGGTGGAAAGTGGCAAGTGGAGCCCTAACTTCTGGCTGAGGACAAAGAATGCTGTTATTCAAGGTGGGAAATCAGAATTTGGGTTAGCAAATTTGGGAAGGAGAAAATTGACTGTTTAAAGGCAAAATTATGAAGGAGTCTGACACACTGCAAAAGCAACATATGCAAAATCACACACACACAAACAGAAAATGCATTAACCCTACAAAGACAAGACAAGCTCATGATGATTAATGCATAGACACTGATTAAACCTGGCTAAGAACACAAACATACGCAATGAAGATCAGCTTGCTATTTGTCTGAGTGACAGAATGGTGTGAATGGTTAATAGAATACACTTGAGTTTGAAGCTGAGGAAAGGGAGTTATGAAAACAAAAAGTGATTAAAGTAGTTTTAGAAAAGAGTGACTTAGGAGTGCTCTGGTACTAAGTGATCAAGACCAGTGATCACTGTAGAAAGAAATAAAATAATTTAATAAGGTGGTAATGTTTAAACATATGTTTCTGTTGTTACAGCAACTCATTGAGAGATGACTCGGTATGCAAATTAGCTGAAGTGAGTGGTGACGAAGGAGCTTCCTGTATGTGTGTGACTGAGGCTTTCAGGAGAGGAAGCATGCCACAGAAGAGGAGTGCAGATTTGGATAGGAAATATATAGTTTAGTGATTATATGTTGTCGTAAGGGGGTGATTGTTGTGTGGAAATTGTGTGGTTTTATTGAGACTTTCTGTGTATTGAGCAGGTGAAATTATGTCAGTTGACTTCGGAGTGACAGGACCCTGAAGAACTTGTGGCAAAATGTTCTGTGTTTAAGATTTTTGAGGTTGTTGTTGTAGTGATGGATTGATTCGGTCAGTTTTCTTTGGATGTTCTTGTTATTTTAATGGAGGGAGTTTGATTAACCATGGACATGTCTGAGAGGGGCCCATTGTTTTTTAGAGAAAACCTGTCAGGTGATTTTGTTTTGTGCTTTGATGAGCTAATAATCAGCTCTCTTTTTTCTCATTTTTGTTCTAAGCAGGCCTGCAACAGTGAATAACAGCGCTGAAAATTCTCGGGAGAGCAAATATAAGGTGGGCTTTCCAGATTACAACTGGCTGAGGAGAAAGCTACCTGTGGGGACTGATCAGGTCGTAAGTCCCTGTAAAAAAGGATTGTAGCGATTCAATCCAGTCAAAAGCATAAAGAACTAGTTTCCTAAAAAAGAAACAAAAAACAAAACAGAATAAAACAAATGAATGAGCTCATGTTGCTCATGTCGCAGCACTGTGCTTCGCCTGGTCCGGCTTCGGCCTCTGCAGCTCCGCCTGGTCCAGTCTCCGAGTGTTCAGCTTTGTCTGCTCCTGAGGTCTCCAATCTGTCTGTTCCTGCACGTCCCGTCTGGCCTGCTTGGCCTGCTTGTCCTGCACGTCCCGTCCGGCCTGCTCGTCCTGCACGTCCTGCCCGGCCTGCTCGTCCTGCACGTCCTGTCCGGCCTGCACGTCCTGCTCGTCCTGCTCGTCCTGCACGTCCTGTCCGGCCTGCTCGTCCTGTCCGGCCTGCACGTCCTGCACGGCCTGCTCGTCCTGCACGTCCTGCACGTCCTGCACGTCCTGCACGTCCTGTCCGGCCTGCTCGTCCTGCACGTCCTGTCCGGCCGATGACTGGACGTCGTTGCCGTCATGGACGGCCCCCTGAACTACGCCGCCACCAGTGCCTCCCGCCCGGCCGGCCTCCTGATCTGCTCGGTCACCGTCGGTGCCTCCCGCCCGGCTGGCCTCCTGATCTGCTCCGTCGCCACCGGTGCCTCCCGCCCGGCCGGCCTCCTGATCTGCTCCGTCGCCACCGGTGCCTCCCGCCCGGCCGGCCTCCTGATCTGCTCGGTCACCGTCGGTGCCTCCCGCCCGGCTGGCCTCCTGATCTGCTCCGTCGCCACCGGTGCCTCCCGCCTGGCCGGCCTCCTGACCTGTTTTCTGGGCTCTTGGACCATCAGACTCTGGGCCGCCCCGCTGACCTGCCCGGGTTTGGACTGTTGTGCCGTCAGCCTCCGGGCCGGCCCCCCTGAACTTTTTGTGAACTGTTTTTCCTGGCCGCCTGCGCCTGTCGTGAGCCTGTTTTTTGTTCTGTTGCTTTACGGGCTCCAGTGTTTGCACTTTTGTTTTTTTTGTTTTGTTGTTTCTGGCTCCTTGTTTGGTTTGTTTCGAGCCCTCCATCCTGTTTCCCCCGCCGCCCACCCTGGTTGGGTTGTTTTTTTTTTGTTTTTTTTTGATGTTTTGGTTTGGGCTGTCTGGAAGCCAGCCCTTAAGGGGGGGGGGGGGGTACTGTTAGGATGCCTGGGTCGTTGACCCAGGGTTTTTGAGTTTATTATATTATTTATACATTCTAGTTTTTGGTTTCTTTGAGTTCTGTCTTATGGCTTATGTCTCTGTCTTCTTTAGTTGCTGTCTCCCCTATCACCTGCATCCCCTTGTCTAGTTCGCGTCTATGTGTATCCTAAGTTCCTATATCCCCGTGCTCAGTCAGTGTTTGTGTCTGCCCTGTTCCCACGTCTCTGTTCCCTTTGTAGTGTCTGCATATGAGTCTGTGTCTTTGTTCAGTCTGTGTTATGCGTTTCCTGTTTTACTTTGAAGGTTTCTGTCTTATCTCAGTGTGTTCAGTTTACGCTTCTTTGGTCTCGTCAGTTCTAATTTGTCCCAGCTGTGTTTCCCTCCTGTTACTCATTCCCTGATTGCTCCCTCGGTGTATTTAAGCCCTGTGTTTCTTAGTGTCTGTGTCGTGATCTACCGTTTACTTTGCTGTGTGTTTGTCAATCCGCCGGTGTTAGTTTTTCCAGTTATGTTATGTTTGCGTTCAGCATTAAAGCTGTTTTGGTTTAAGTTCTGTCTCCGGAGTCTGCACCTTGGGTCCTATTCCTGCCTGCACACAGCCACACCTAACACTGTCCAACTTTCTGCTTGTTTGAATAAAGTGAAAAGAATGTTTTTGTCATGGAAAGGAACAGCGTTTAAGAAATAAGGTACTAGGAGATGGGTTGAGCTAGCAGATTCTTAAGGTGTAACACTTTATATCCTTTGGTGTCACCTAATGGGTGTTATCTTTGTATTAATGTGTAAGAAGATGATTACAAAAGTGCTAACTGCAAAATTATGTACAAAGTGGCACACTAAGATAGACATTTTCAGGTTTTATTGCCATACAGTAACAATTTAGATAAATTCATCCACTCTTGTAAGTAAAATATGATGCCCTTTTACTTCTGCAGTTCTTAAGCATGGAGGGTCTTGGTCTTTTTCTACCTTCAAGATGTAAATAAAAACAGGCAGCAATGAGTTCAATGAGTTCTATGGAATGGGTTATGTAGAATGTTTAGCTTATTTTAGAGTTTAGAAATGTGTTAACATAGAATATAGAACTATTGTAGAGACACTGTGTGTAGAGTAATAAAGGCCTCTTTGTGTTCTGAACTTAGGAGTGGATAGTAGGAGGCTTCTCCCCCACTGAGTGGAAATTCCCCAGAGGAAGCTTTAGGGTGGGGGGTTGCAACATTTATGATACTTGTAACTGTGGTCTAGAAGGGAGAGGGGTTTTATGACCTCTAGGGAGTCGTCTACACCCACAGTGTTTTAGTTGTCACGCACACACATCCACATGCACAGTCACTCATGTGCACACACATACACACAGGTATGCGCACACACTCACTCACGAGCACTCACACAGACACAGAGTTTCCAGCACACCATGGGGGTTTTATGATGGGGTTGTTTCTATAAAGCTGGCTGTAACTAACAAAGGGTTGAAGATTTTTGCAGAGGGACACCGGCCTCATCTTCCCTCCTAGGAGTGCATGCTTAAATGAAGAAGAGTAAAGATAAATGAAGATGAATGAAGATTTTGTGAAAATGACTACTGAGTCCGGTGCCATCTCTGGATGCTCGAGGAATAAAAAGAACCGGGGTAAAACTGATTTCTTAACAGTTACTGTACGGACTAACTCCAACCAGAAGCCATGGATCAATTCAATTCAATTCAATTGTTTATTTTAAATTGCACATAAAACGCTCCCTGACCAAATATTATCCCAGGTTGTGCTCTCAAAGTATGCACACATGAAGTGGCATGAGGCCCTGGTCAAAGAGGCCCTGTCTTCACGAGCCTCTTCGACCTCTTCTTGTTATTCTCTGTAGTTTTCTGGTACTTTAAGAGGACGATCATCATCCCTGTCCCAAAGAATCCTAACATTAGCTGCCTGAATGACTGTCACCCAGTAACACTCACCTCCATTGTTATTAAGTGCTTTGAGTCAAAGTCAAAGCTCGCATCACATCTTCACTGCCTGCTACGCTTGATCATTTTCAGTTTGCATTTAGGCCAAATAGATCCACAGATGTTGCCATGAACAATCAAATAAGGGACACTGGCGTGCCAGAAGCACAAAGCGCAACCAGCTGGATGCAATGTAAAAATGCACTGTATGTGACATTGCAGATAACAGTCAGTATATGGGAGGTAGACTTAGAGAGAAACCAATTTATCTCATCATACGGGATGTCCTGGCTAAAATGGGAGAGTTGGCAACCCTAGCCATCTCCCACGTGGACCATAACAACATATATGTGTGGATGCTGTTTACTGACTACAGCTCAACTTTCAACCTTATAATTCCATCCAGGCTCATCATGAAGTTTGGGAATCTGCACATCAGAATCTCTCCTTATGTAGCTGAATCTTGACTTGTTCCTGAGCCATAGCAGTGGATTTTTTTTATTCTTATCTTAGAACAACTTAGAGCAACTGAGGTCTGGGTTCTTGACAGTCGCTCACTTGCACAGATAAAAAGATCATCTGATTAGAGATCCAGAAAAACCCAAACTTCAACATACCAGCTAACAAGTTGTTGTTGCCAATGTTTATACATGGCCACTATCCTCAAAGCTTTGGTACATTCCTCAAACTTCTTGCTGTCAAATTTCCCCAGGTTTATTTACAATAACTGAAGTTAAAAACAGAAAGGACAAAGATATGCTGATTATTTTGGTGTGGTACTTGAAAAACAAGTACACTTTAATTAGACTGAAAAAAACTTATAGAGATTGACAGACCACGTGACTTTCGCACACTGCATCAAGCTCTGGCATTTCCAGCACCTGCAATCATTAATTCTGCGGTTTTAATCCCTACTTGCTTTTTATTTGCCCCAAAAACAGTTATGTACAAAACAACGGTGAACACGGCAGGTCCGTACAAAGAAAGACTTGACAAAAAGGCAAAAAAAAAAAATGTACGAGGAAAAAATCAAAGGAGTGAAAGGGTTAGACCCATACGAGCGTACAGAGTGGAATAAGGACGTTAGCGTGCTGCACAACTTTCATCACGCACATATTTATTATTGTATGGTCCTAAGTTTTAGTGCATACACTCACAAAATGTTTAGTAACTTCAGATCCCTGCAACAAGTCCAGATCCAGTTTACTTTGGTGATTTGATCTATTCCATTTCACAGCTGTTGTTAAAGTTTTGTTCCTTTATCTCCTGTACAGGCCAACATCTTTTCAGGTTGTAGTATTACACAACATTTTCAGATCTAATAGAAAAAAATGAGTGTTTCATAATTCATTCAATTTATTGTCTTTATTTATAACTGGCATTATTGTTTCATTCTATTATAGAATCTTACAAGAAAGAGGCAAAATTGTATTCCATTATGCTTTATTAGCTGCTTCGGTGAAAAAAACAAATCAAAACAATTTCTTCTTATTTGGGTCACAGCATTACTAGTATGCACTTTATTTACTACCACATAGTCGAAATCTTGTCAAATTGTTCAACACCAGTCTGGACAAATAGTTTGTTAATAAATGTTGTAAATGGTTTATGAAACTGCAGCACCACATATTTTATTTGTTGTTATGACCCGTAACACTCAGGTCTCAGAGTGCACAGTCTAAATGACTGCATTAATCAACATTTGCTGGAACATCTCCGAGTTGACATTCTTCATGATGATAACTCTGTGTTCTTTTTTCAGCTTCTCGTCGTGGTCCAGCACCATCATGCCTCGGGTGTAGTTCCCCTTCAACTCCACCGTCACAGCAAGCTGAAAGAGGAAACAAAGAATTCATTAAACAATGATTTTAGCTCAAATGTTTTATATTGTATCCTGACAAAAAAAAAAGCAGCCTTCACTTACCTCTTCTCTGTCAGTTATGAATGCATCGTTGATGGCTGCAGCCATGGCATAGGCGTCACAGGGATTAAAATTTTCATCTCTGTGTTCACAGTTCTGTTCACACAGTATGTCAGAGGTATTTAGACATCTTCTAATATTCCGTTTGATGCCAATATCACTAGTGGAGCACCAAGTTTTAAAAATGTTCAAATGGATTGCCAGTAGTATGTATGCAATACTGACAATTGGTTAAATTCAATGCAAACAGGAGCTTATTTTCTTGTACAAAGTGATGACTTCAGATTTAATTGCCTGACGCTTAGTGTCAATTTATACGTTCTTACCATTCTTGAGATGTGTAAAATCTTTTCCAAAAAGTTTGATTTTTCAGTACGTTGGGATAAATTGTTGTCAAAGAAAGACTAAGGGAGAAAAAGGAGTGTGAGATATTTTTAAATATTACTTCAAACACAAACTCAGTGTTAGCAGAGATCCTTTCAAACTTTAAAACAGTTCAGACATTATTCATTGTAACAGAACAGAAACCCTGGTTCAGCTTGTTTCTCTCCTCACCCATGGCAGGTCGTTGTTGCGGGTGAACTCCCAGCTGGCGATGTAGGTTGGGCATGTGTAGCGGTCCAACACGATGTAAGCCGCCTCTGGGTCACACACAAAGTTAAACTCACCACACACTGTGGCGTTACCCCTGGCTGCACACAGATACAAACACAAACTTCATTCTTACATGTATCAGAGATTTATAAGACTAAAATCCCGAATGGATAATAATAGACAGAGGAAATACTCTGTGAGGATTCAACCAACATTCAGTGTTTCCTCCCATGATGTAGAGTGCCTTCAGCTTTTTAGGCAAGGAAGGGTCCAACTGCACTGCGACAGCCAGGTTAGTGAGGGGGCCGGTGGCTACGAGGATCACCTGAAGACCGGAGACAGAGTTGTACTGATGATTTTATTCCCCCACAACCAAACTTTAAGCTGAGAACAAACCCTCAAAATAATAATTTTCCTTGAAAAAATTTTCATAAGCAACAAGTTTCAAATGTTTTTAAATTATTGATATGTTGAGAATGAATTAAATTGGTTTGAGATGGGCAAGCAGTGCAGTTTGTCTAATGACTACTTGAAACTTCATGACAACTGACAGATAAGTTATCATGACTTCCCAATTTAAACTAAATTAAAGCCTCTCTCTCTATTTTAAATTTTTTTTTATGTGTGTTTGGCAACTTTGTGATCCTTTGCCACGAGTTGGCTTCTTTCACATCAAGTGCATTGTACCATTTACCATCCATAACCAACAGATGCCATTGTTTCTACATCCATTTTTCTGGTCACCATAAAAAAGCAATTACATCATTAGTTCTGGGTGAAACACATTTTTATTAGTATTGTGTTTATTTAGTTCAACAATTTTGAACTAAAAGTCAACATATTTTTTAAGGAAAACTTCAAGGTATGGAAATAAGGTTGAAATAATCTGTGACTGGGCCTTTAAATAATACATTTGATCAGAACCACAAAACATTTACAAAAAGTTGGTAAATGTATTCATATATTTTTAGATCACCTAGTTCTCCACACAGCATTTTCACCCGACCCCTTTGTAAACTAGAACCTTCTTAGTGTACACATATCACATGAAAATGATGCTCTCAATTTTCATTCATGTAAGAAGCTTAATGGTGCAGACACTCACCTCTTTATTATTCACGTTCACAAGGTCAATAATGGCCTGTTTGGCTTTTTTCTGCTGCACCCGATCCAGGCCTGGTGCTTGTGGCTCTGGAACGTCCCCAAACCCGTCTGTCCCAAAGAAATCATCTGCATGGTTTTCATGCTCCAACAAAGGCTTTGAGCAGCCACGGTAGACTGGAATCTGTATGAGTATTATACGCTGGATGTAAGAACAGGTCTACGAATATATCCATGTACAAGGGCTCTCTTACAGTGTGACACAAACTTACGTCCAGCCTGTCGCAGACTTTCAGGACACGCAGGACATTTCTGAGGACATTCTCCACAGACGTGTTGCCATAGCAGCAGGTGATCCCCAAAACTTCCACATCAGGGTTGGCCAGGGCCATCATGATGGCAATAGCATCATCCACCCCAGCATCCACATCAATTATGATCTTCTTCATCCTGTGTTTAACCACAGGATTCAAACCTGAAGAGTGATTGTTTCTAATAAAGCACACTCCATTCCTCTAACATTAACTGGTGCCATCTATCCCTCCATTTCTTGACCATTTGTCTAACTGGAGCCTATCTCAGTTGTCAGATGGAGGGAAAGAGGCAAACACACAGATAACTAATATATTTTAAATAAACACAATACTGTGTTTTTCTTTTCACACTCTCAAAACCTTTCTCTCCTAGCATAACTACATGTTTTGTATCCATTTCTAAATATGAAAGTCAGATTGAAAGACTGCTTCAGCACTTCCCCTGCCAGTGGCGGACTCCCTCAGGTATCGGTGCGTTGGTGGTTCTTTGTGTCTGGGGGTGGGCGTCCAGGTACACACCGGCTCACTCCTTGGCGGCCGCTTATCGGGGCCTGGAGCCTGGGGCTCGCTTGGGCCACTTCGGAGGTATGCACACAGGTATGCACACAGGTGTACACACGGGTATTCACAGACGCGGACTACAGCTTTCTTGGCTGCTGCCTCAAAGCACACTGTGCGCTGTCTATCTTGCGTGTTGCACAATATCGTTTATTATTTAGTATCTACTGATATCTACTGCTAGCTAGTTTATTGTGATGGTGCTGTTTTTTTTATTATGTTGCTCTTTGCTGTTTGCTTTCTCTTCTGTTTTTTTTCTCCATACAGGTGACCCAGGTGCTTTGTTTGTTTTTTGTTTTTTTTGTTTTTTTGTTTTTTTCTTTCTTCCCCCCCTTCTCACCATCTCTTCTCCCCTTTGGTTTTCTTTCTTTCTCTCCCTCTCTTTCTTTCATTCTTTCCCCCTGTCCTATCCCCCAGTCATGTCTGTCCCGTTTGTAGCAACCGAAAATAAAATAAATTCATAATTATAATAAAGGTCAATCAAATGGACCAATATGGCAAGGCCATGATGATCCACTTGGTAAAATAAATCCGCTTGGCATCTCTCTTGGCCTTAAGACAACAATTCTGATGGCTAAAGATCCAAACGGGACACACACACAAAAAAAGAAAGACTGCTTCAGGTGGTTTGTGGTGGAGGCAGGAGGATATGTTTTAGATACAGCTTTAAAATGTGTAGCGTTCAGTACAAATATCATAATTAGATCAGAATATGAATATCACAATATCTGTGTCACAGCCAGGTGGATCAACTGCATGCTGATCGGCACTTTCTGTTTCTCTCTCTCTCTTCCACTCTCTCTCTCCTCTTCTCTGTCGCTGGGGCGGAACTCACTGTGGGTTCACGCCCTCGGCCCACGCCTTTGGGAAATGAGACACCTGGGTCTCATCAAGATGATCAGTATTTAAGCCAGGAGGTGACTGCTGTTTGTCGCTAGATCGTTGTCTATCACGCGTTAGTGAAGCCAAGCCACAGCAAGTCAAGTTAAGTGTGTTTCTTTTGTGCGCTGTATTTAATCCAGTCTCCCTGTCTGCAGAGCTCCCTGGATTTTCCCCCGTGTGATTCCCGAGTGGTGAGTGTTGGAGTGAGAGCCTGCGATCGTGTGTGTGGATTATCTGAAGAACGCATGCTTTTCCCCTGGACTTCCCTGGAGCCCCTTTCCCCCCCACTCAGCTGTACATAGCACTCCCCCCGCACCTTCTTGTATATACACCTGGTGAATTGTAAATAAATCTTTCTTGTATGCATCTGAGCCCGAAGTCCTGCGCTTGAATCCTCCTCTAAACCGTAACAATCTGGGATCTTCAGTTTACAATCTATATGAAAATAGTGGCCTGCACAATGCTTTTGAACAATGTTCGTGAACGGGTAATCGACCTGCCTCTGATTGTGGCAAGCTTGGAGAATTTTAAACAACAGTTTCAATTGTCAAAAAAAAAACAACCCCACAAAAATATGCTTTTAGATGCAAAAAAAAGAAAGAAAGAAAAAGGGAGAAAAAAAAGTGATTTCTGGTGGTTTTAAGAATTATATTATAAAGATATGTTAAGCTTCACAATACAGTGAGATTCTGAAATTATTACTGAAATAAAATGTAAAATTCTCACCTGGTAAATGGATTCTTGCAGATGTTTACAGCCGTGTGATTGGAGCTGTGGTAGCTGAATGCTATAAAGTGAGGAGCAGCCCGGTTTATATAGGGAAGTGTTACATAGTACATGGCTAACTCCACCTTCAGATTTTGTGTAGGTGTTACAAATTTAGCTTGAATTGTGACTGTCCAACTTTCTGATTGCTTGAATAAAGTGAAAATAATGTTTTTGTCATGTAAATGAACTGCATTTAAAAAAATCACAAGATGGGGAGATGGGTTGGGCAAGCAGATTCTTAAGGTGTAACACTTGTATCCTTTGGTATCGACTAATGGGTGTTATCTTTGTATTAATGTGTAAGAAGACGGTTACAAAAGTTTACTTTGTAGATCCTTGTGTGAATTTATTGTGTGTCCCCTATAAGTGAATTTCTCTCAAGCCAATTACAATCATGGAAAAGCACATGTCATGGTCCTGGGTCGTGTGACCCAGTGTTTTGTGTTTAGTCTGTTTTGATGTTTATTGTTTGTTTAGGTTCTCTAAGGTAGTCCAGCCATTTGTATTTATTACCCTTGCATTAAGTCTCCCTTGCCCTTCGTGTGTTTATGTCTGTGTGTCTTGTACTGTCAAGTTCATGCTGTCAGTTATGTCATCTCCCCTTTACTAAGTTTCCCTGGGTCATGAGTCCTGTCTGCGTGGTTATGTTTAGTTCTTGTTATGTCTAATTTCCATGTTTCCTGTTTTACTTTGTAAATCTGTATTCATTGTCAGTGTATTCAGTTGCACCCTCCTGTCCTGTCGTTAGGTTCATGTGTGCCAGCTGTGATCCCATGTGTGGGCACTTCCCCTGATCATCCCTCATGTGTATTTAGTCTCTGTGTTTCTTACAGTCTGTGTCGCGTCGTCTGTGTTCCCACCCTCCATGTTTCCATGCCCGGTCTGTTGTATTCTAAGTCATAGCCTTACCTTAGTTCATTCCCAGTTTAGGTTTCTGTTTAGTTATTGCTTTTGTGCTGCCCTTATTCTTGTTTGTTTCTCTTGCGTTACCAGCCACAATAAAAGGCTCGCTTTTGTTTGAAGTTCACTCCCGTCTGCTCACTTGTGTTCGCACCTGGGTCCACCACACACACCACCGCACGGTCTGTCACAGCGGACCGTGACAGCACACTTTGCAACTGTTTACAGTAATAATATTTTATAGCGCTTTAAATCTCAATCTTTCAGGCCTGGTTTAAAGAGCTGACTGTTAAATCATGAACTCACAAAATATCAACATATCACCACCGGTGGATCACCCCTCTCAGATGTTTTTTTTCCTCAGTGCACTGTAACAAAAACGAAAACAGACGTAACCAACAAAATACTAATAAAAATAACACAAACTAGGGCCCGTTGCAGACATGTCCAAGCATAAAACTGTCCCTCTCTCGCTTACGAGAAAGAACACAAGCCAAAGCTCACTGACAGAATCAAGCTAGCACTAAGCCAAACCAAAAAATCAACCAGAAATTCACAGGAACGTTTTGCATCCTGCCGGGACAATATTGTGTGGGAATGAGAACCTCAGGTGCCGTAACAATTTTGTTCCTCCTTGAATTAAATCTCAATCACAAAAAATGCCGTACTCCAACCTAAAACTTACACTATTAATTCATCATTTTCACTCTGTGCCACTGTTCCTCATCAGGGCTGTGTGAAGCACAGCAAAGAATTCAGTCAAGGCCTTGAGCCATAAACAGACATCACGCACAGACATTATTTTCATAACCAAACCGTTTTAGACCTTATTCCTTAATTCTACATAAATGCCCTCTGGGTGACATGTAACACATTCTAAGTAATCAATGGCTCCTCATAAAAATTATATATTGGGATGTTTGTGTGCAGCATTTTGCATATCAGCATAAGCAAAGCATTCTTCATTGCATCAGCGTGTGTGTGTGTGTGTGTGCATCACTCTCCATTGCACAAGCGTGTGCATGTGTATGTGTGTGGATCACTTCTCAGTGAATCAGCATTCCAATGTGTGTGTGTGTGTGTGTGTGTGTGTGTGTGTGTGTGTGTGTTCATCACCTTCCTGTTCTGGTGTTCTGGGTAAACCACGGCCTGAAGCATGCCCTCGGGTCCTGCCCTCCTCCTTTTCAGTCTGTGTTAAAAGTCCGCTTTGCGACCATTGCTGCTGCTGCTGCTGAAAGTTCTGTCCGTCCTGGTTCTGACCCCAATTGGGGCAGTCCTTTCTCCAGTGTCCATGCTCACCGCAGGTGAAACCTGCATCATCTTCTGTGTTTTTTGTCCGTTCTGAGGTGCCTTCTGACCTCAGTTACTCCTCCTGTCTCGGTCACGCCCTTTTTGCTGCCCGATCATCCGTGTTGGTCCATCACTATCCTGCACAGTGTTAATGCAGAGTTGTTAAGGTCAGCATTCCTTTGCTCGGCCTTACTTTTCATTCGGGCTTGGCGGGCGTCTCGTCACAGCTCTGTCAGCTGAAGCTGTCTGAGAATTTTCCCCCGTGTAGTGAAACGGGCCTTAGGTTTAGTGCTCTCCGTCTCTGCTGCATGAGATCGCATTACTGCAGCACTGTTGACTTTTTCAGGTTGTTGTTGTGGGTCCAGCTGTTGCAGCATTTGGTCAGGGTCACGTAGAGGGGAGAGCAGGAGTCCAGGTCAGCCTCGGCTTTCAGGGCCGGCAAAGCAGCCTGTAATTAAGCATAAAGAGAAAAAACAAAACAAAAACAAAACAAAAACAGACGAACAGGGCCCTATTTCAGGAAGCCGGTTTAGTGCAAACTCTGACTAAGTATACCCTGAGTTAACGAAAACTCTGGGTTTTCGGTTTCACAAAGCGAGTTTAGATTAATCCTGAGTGAGTCACTATGACGACACACTCCGTGAAGCTAACCTGCCCCCTAGCAGGTTAGCTTCAACTAACCCTGACTTTCTCCGCCTCTGTGTCGGAAACCTGACTGTAGGAAGTGTCAGACATGGCGTGCCCCTCCCTTGAAGAGCCAGTAGATGTTGAAGCCCAAATTCTCCGCAGAGCTCTCCGCCGGGAGAGAGTGATTAGAGTGTGTTTGGACATTTTATCATTTCCTGATGATTTCCTGTGTGAACGTTACCGTTTTTCAGCACAATCTATAATTCATTTGAATAACATCCTCAGGCCTAATATTGCTCATGTGACACATCGCGGACATCCTCTCAGTTCTGTACATATTATTTGTATTGCACTTCGGTTTTTTGCAAGCGGGAGCTTTCTGTCTAATATTGATGACGCTGAGCACGTTTCCAAGGCTACCGTCTGTCGGGCAGTCAGGAATGTTACAGTTGCACTGAAACGTCTCCTGTACTCGTCTGTGGTGTTCCCCGGTCATAGACCCACAAGATTCATCAAAGAGGGATTCCACAAAATTGCAGGTAGCAGGATGAACAAAACTTAATTCATGATGTGGTGATACTTGAACTACTACTTAAATTTTACATTTATTTTCACGGTTCCCAGGCGTGATTGGCTGTACAGATGGCACTCACATTCCAATCATTGCTCCTTCAGTAAATGAAGGAGACTATGTGAACAGGAAGTCTTTCCACAGCATTAATGTGCAGGTACATAGTTCCCTGTAGCATTTCAAACTAACAAATTATTTCATTATAGTAATGGATACTAATTTGTGTTCTCTGCACTGTGAAGATCATATGTGATGCTGCCAACATTATCACAAACGTGGAAGCCAAGTGGCCAGGCTCTGTGAGTGGTGGTGGTGGAGGACCCCCACCTGTTTTTCGGGCCTCCGCTTTTTTTCTGTTGGCTATAACGGGTCACATTTGAGCATACAGAGTAAGCAAATATGTACTTGTAATGTGCTCAGATAATTTCAATAAGTGCTTACAGAAAGAAAATTAATGTAGCCTCTAACTGCAATTGATTTACATCGGACAAACAGACCAAGCACTATGGCTCGTAATACAATTACACCTTACCTGTTTGGACTATATTTTTATATTTCATTTTTACTTGCTGCCAGGAACGTTTGAGGCCTGTTGGGTTGCACCTGCGCTCACATCACATCACGAAATAAAATGTATAAAATATAAAATAAAATAACATATAATAAAATAACGTGTTAAATGGGTGGAAATCCCTAGACCAATGTTTAAATTAACACTCACGCATTGACTCTGTCGGCTATGTTTTGCCATGCATGCTCCCTTTGTTTTGCAGCTGAGGCTGTGTTACTTTTTTTCCGCAAAATTTGCATGTTATCGGCATATGCTGCCATCAGAATTTCGGCCTCAAGCGCTGTAAAATACATTGACCACGCCTTCTTTCCCTCCGTCTCCATGGTGACTCGCTTAATCTGTGCTCCACTAATCAGGGCTTTATGTATCCTCGTGCACGCGCTTAACTTGGGGTTAAAGCAACTCCGCGTTGATTGAACTACTTGTTATCAGCCTTTCTGAAACCGAATATTCCGAGTTGGACAGTTCGGGGTTACTCAACCCTGAGTATCGTTTTTCACTCTGAGTTTTCTAAACCGGCTTCCTGAAATAGGGCCCAGGAAAATGATGTTGTGTTGGCTGTGTTATTCAGAGAGGGGAGAAACAACGGGGCCAGGCCCTGTGTCAGCCTTCTCTCCCCCTTTTTTGTTTTTTTCTCACCATATAATCAACTCATAACCCACCAAGCTGACAGGACAACACAGGTACAGTGGGGCAAAAAAGTATTTAGTCAGCCACCGATTGTGCAAGTTCCCCCACTTAAAATGATGACAGAGGTCAGTAATTTGCACCAGAGGTACACTTCAACTGTGAGAGACAGAATGTGAAAAAAAAAATCCATGAATTCACATGGTAGGATTTGTAAAGAATTTATTCGTAAATTAGGGTGGAAAATAAGTATTTGGTCACCTCAAACTTGGAAAATCTCTGGCTCTCACAGACCTGTAACGTCTTCTGTAAGACGCTTTTCTGTCCCCCACTCGTTACCTGTATTAATGGCACCTATTTGAACCCATCATCTGTATAAAAGACACCTGTCCACAGCCTCAAACCGTTAGACTCCAAACTCCGCCATGGCCAAGACCAAAGAGCTTTCGAAGGACACCAGGAAAAGTATTGTAGACCTGCACCAGACTGGGAAGAGTGAATCTACAATAGGCAAGCAGCTTGGTGTGAAAAAAATCAACTGTGGGAGCAATCATCAGAAAATACCAGGTTTGCACACACAGTAGCTGGTATTTTGGCCCATTCCTCCATGCAGATCTTCTCGAGAGCAGTGATGTTTTGGGGCTGTCGCCGAGCAACACGGACTTTCAACTCCCGCCACAGATTTTCTATGGGGTTGAGGTCTGGAGACTGGCTAGGCCACTCCAGGACTTTCAAATGCTTCTTACGGAGCCACTCCTTTGTTGCCCGGGCAGTGTGTTTTGGATCATTGTCATGTTGGAAGACCCAGCCTCGTTTCATCTTCAAAGTTCTCACTGATGGAAGGAGGTTTTGGCTCAAAATCTCACGATACATGGCCCCATTCATTCTGTCCTTAACACGGATCAGTCGTCCTGTCCCCTTGGCAGAAAAACAGCCCCATAGCATGATGTTTCCACCCCCATGCTTCACAGTAGGTATGGTGTTCTTGGGATGCAACTCAGTATTCTTGGTCCTCCAACCACGACGAGTTGAGTTTATACCAAAAAGTTCTACTTTGGTTTCATCTGACCACATGACATTCTCCCAATCCTCTGCTGTATCATCCATGTGCTCTCTGGCAAACTTCAGACGGGCCTGGACATGCACTGGCTTCAGCAGCGGAACACGTCTGGCACTGCGGGATTTGATTCCCTGCTGTTGTAGTGTGTTACTGATGGTGACCTTTGTTACTTTGGTCCCAGCTCTCTGCAGGTCATTCACCAGGTCCCCCCGTGTGGTTCTGGGATCTTTGCTCACCGTTCTCATGATCATTTTGACCCCACGGGATGAGATCTTGCGTGGAGCCCCAGATCGTGGGAGATTATCAGTGGTCTTGTATGTCTTCCATTTTCTGATGATTGCTCCCACAGTTGATTTTTTCACACCAAGCTGCTTGCCTATTGTAGATTCACTCTTCCCAGTCTGGTGCAGGTCTACAATACTTTTCCTGGTGTCCTTCGAAAGCTCTTTGTTCTTGGCCATGGCGGAGTTTGGAGTCTGACTGTTTGAGGCTGTGGACAGGTGTCTTTTATACAGATGATGAGTTCAAACAGGTGCCATTCATACAGGTAACGAGTGGGGGACAGAAAAGCGTCTTACAGAAGACGTTACAGGTCTGTGAGAGCCAGAGATTTCCCATGTTTGAGGTGACCAAATACTTATTTTCCACCGTGATTTACGAATAAATTCTTTACAAATCCTACCATGTGAATTCATGGATTTTTTTTTTCCACATTCTGTCTCTCACAGTTGAAGTGTACCTCTGGTGCAAATTACTGACCTCTGTCATCATTTTAGGTGGGGGAACTTGCACAATCGGTGGCTGACTAAATACTTTTTTGCCCCACTGTACATGTTAAAATTCTTAAGATCATGTTTAAAAGCCCAAAAAATGAATTTTCTTTCATTCAGTAATCACTTGTATTAATCAATCAGCAGAAAACATGTCACAATTTGAATCTTTTAACCACTAAATTTGTCGTGTCTTCACTGACCAGTGTCTTTTTTTTTTTTTTGAAGTTAAATTGTTGTCCTGCAACCCAGAGGGTTTCTTTGTCAGTAATGGATAAACTTCATAATTTAACAACAGAAGTATGTTAAATTTTTTTGCTTTAACCTTGCTGGAAAATCTTCACATGTTCATGAGTGTAAGCTGTTTTTTCATTGCATGTGTGTGCATTTGTAGGCAAGCAGGTTAATTTTAACTTTCTCTCAAACTAGGCGTTACCTTAAAAGGAGCCTTTCTCTCACATTTCTCTGCTTGTGTGTGTTTTTGTTTCACCTTTTGTTGTGATGCTCCGGACGCCTTCCCAACCTCCACAAGTCCGTTGGCCCCAAAATTCAACCCAATTTCCTGTGCTCTTAAAACCTTCATTTCTCCTCTAATTCTCTCCTCGCTGCTGTCTGTTTCACAGCTGCTGATTCGTGCTGGGTGTGGTTTCCATTACTATAATTTTGCTTCGGCCGCTGTGCTTGTGGGGGCAGTTGGTCCAGGCCCGTAGCCACCTGTATCAACACACTAAGAGATTTATTAATATCATTTTCATCACTGTTAAATAGACCAGCAGGCAACACGCCTACCTTGACAGCGTAAACTGCACGCCAGTCTCCCAACCCATTCCTCGCTCTACTCCTCAATAATTCTCCACTACACACCTCTTACTATCTCTCTTTATTATTTTTATTTTTTATTACACCACAGAGTAATACACCCAATTATACCCGTCTATCTCTATGTGGCTCCAAATTCCCTCTTTTTTTATTTTCACACTCGTCAGGGGACAGGCACACAACAATTTCAACCACTGAAACGAGGAATTCAACCTTTTTATATTTCACCTATGATAGAACTCAACCTTAGATGTAAAAGCATTCTCTTGTTCTATTCCAGAATAAATGTGAACCCGTGGTTACACGGCCGTTCCAGTGTTATTCTGTAGCTATGCGGGAGTCCTCAGTTCCCAAGTCACCACCTCGGCACCCAGACGCCGCTGGACCTGCCTGCACATCCACAGACAGGGGGGTCGCCACACCATGAACAAAATTTGTTTCCACAGGTACAGTAGGCATCAACCTTTGATCTTAAAGCATTCTCTTCACACTAATGTCCTCCTATTCAAACACATCAACCGTCACTGTCACTGTGCTCACACTTCACACACAGAAACACACTCAGAGCGCACCTCACACACAGCCAGAGCGCGCCTCACACACACAGCGCGTTTCACCCACAGTGAGACCCACAGAGAGCGCCCCTCATCAGCAGAAATTCACACAGAAACCTCTGAGCTCAACTGTTAGAATCCTTTTAAAGCACAACCGCACCATACCCAGGTACCCCTTTTACTGTGCTTATGGCCGCCACCACGGGGCAAAGTCGCATCGTAAAAAGTGATGCATGCGTCCCCGAAGCTATTACTGACACCATAAACCAGCATCTGCTTTACCTTTATTTCATGGCAAGTAAAATTTTACTTATTATTTTATGACCGCAGCCCTCGAGGCTCAACTGATACCATAAACCACCGTCAAACCTCTATCCAATGTGCTAAAATCACCCCTCACTACTGTACTCACGGCCGCATCACCGGAACACGGCCGTATCATAGACCAAAACCTACGGACGTGTTGCGCTTTTGGCGTTGCCAGTGCTCAACTGCACCGTGAGCCAGCATCTGCTTTTCCTTAATTCTATATTCAATTTTATGGCCGCATCAACGAAGACTGAACCGTCTGCATAACCCACTTCAAAACCTCTATTCAATGTACTGGACTTATGGCCACCTCTCCAAAAGAGATTCTAATGTATTATTGCTACAGAAGCCAGTCTTAGACAAAGTTAAATGTGGAAGGTAAAGTGGACTGCAACTAGCTCAACGTAGTATATTATTAGTTTCTCGGTAGAAGCAGTTTAACTGCAACTAGCTCAACGTAGTATATTATTAGTTTCTCGGTAGAAGCAGTTTATCTAACACACTGGAATTCAGCCTCAACTTATGTTGTTAGTATCTTGCGCCAAAAACCAGACACCGACAAATTTAATGTTAAAATACGTGTAAGTCAGCGAACAGATTAATTTGGAAAGCCCAATATGCACATTTGGTATTTATAATACAACAGGCTGTGCTTACCTTTCTGTTTTAGGCCGGCCCTCTGTTCGCCTCGCCTCACGATCTCACCACAGGCCAAATCTGCCCCTCCTCAGCACACCAAAGATCCGGGTCACCAGGCACCAAGTTGTTGAAAACTCCCAATTCTTTGAATCTTTGGGCTGAAGGAAGGACAATACTCGGTGTATAAATGCTCAATCAACAATCATTTACTTCCATACAATTCAACACTTAAGAGCATTAGAACGTCTAGACGGGAGAGCTGCTTGCTGAGGGTTCACAACAGGTCTCAAAATGGCGGCAGATCTCACAGCCTTTTATAGCGCCTAGCGGCCCCCACCTAGTCGGAAAAGCCTAAACATTCACATTCTTTCTCCCTTACGGCGCCTAATTTATGACCTCGGCTCCTTGCTCCTCTGCTGTCTGAAAGGTGGGGGTATGGAATGTGGTCTATCTCTTCTGTCCTAAACACAAAGTCTCCTGGTTACAACCTTTTTATATGATTCAACAATAAAGTATGTCAAGAAAACAGTGTAAGACATTCACAGCAGATCAAGGATACAGAGTGATGCATACTTATCTAATGAACTACAAAATGATTATGTTCTTTTAACTCAAGAGTATAATGAAGACTAAACTACATACACAGCACACCATCTAAACTAAAGGATAATATATGTCCTACAGCTGTTATCATAATTCAACTACATTGACTACGGGCATAAAATAACATATGTTTTACTAATAATCTCAACAAGCCGTTTGACACCCCTGCACCTCCTGAAGCTTTATTGTTCCACTGAAGGAAAAAGCATCTCCCCCAATCATTGTGGCGCCCCCTCGTCTGTAGGGCGAAGAAAACATCTCAGGTGGGACCTGCTTGTCATGCCAGTAAGGTTGGAAACCATCAGGACCATCAAGGTTGCATTTTTTTACAGGAGAAAAAAAGAGGTTATATTTTTTTCTCATCAGAGAATTGGTTTTTGAAGCCCTTCAGTCTCAGATGCCGTTTGATAGTTATGGGGGTGCAGTCGGCACCACTAATGGCCTTAATTCAGGTTGAAGATTCTTTAGGTCTTCCACTTCACGTTTTTGTTCCATAACCCCCAGGATTATTTAAGAATTGACTGTCTTAACTGCATCTCACCTTATGGGGATAGGTTAATTGGATAATCCAAATTGCCACTAGGTGTGAATGTGCGAATGAATGTGAGTGCGAATGGTTGTCTGTCCCTGTGTGTTGGCCCTGCGACAGACTGGCGACCTGTCCAGGGTGTACCCCGCCACTCGCCCTTGACAGCTGGGATAGGCTCCAGCGCCCCCCGCGACCCTGGAAAGGATAAGCGGAAGTGAATGGATGGATGGGAACTGCATCCCACCTCAGCAGCAGTGGCGCGCTGTGAGCGACCCTGCTTATGCAGTTCAACGAGCCGACCATGTTCAAAAAGAAACGTTTTTTCCTTTTGCCATCAGAACATCCTGACAGTCTGACTACCTGACAGAAAATGACAATGAATCCACAGTTTTGCACAGATTTGGCCTTTTAAAGGCATGTGGTCCTAAATATTTGATCAGCTGTAAAACAGCCTGTCCCAGTTTAAGTTTGTGAAATGTAAGTTAAATGTTTTGTTTCACTCCCATTTCTGCTTGTTGCATGTTGTTGAAACCTTGTTAAGATCCAACCATGCAAAAGATGATTTTTTGCCATTTTTCAAGTGGTCTTAAACTTTTGATTAGGACTGAATTTAATAATCGATTAGTTTCTTCTGAATGGATTAAGAATGCTTTTTTTCCGCATTGCAATGCATCACAATTGTAAATCATTATACGATTAATTGTGTCAGCTATATTACATGTAAGATTGTATATTTGCTTTTGAAATGGGCAGTTTGCTTTATTGTGCTTTGTATTTTCTTTGGTGGTTCTTTGTGTCTGGGGATGGGCGTCCAGGTACACACCGGCTCACTCCTTGGCGGCCGCTTATCGGGGCCTGGAGCCTGTGGCTCGCTCGGACTACTTTGGAGGTGGGGTGCCCCCGGCCTCTCGGCCTGGGGCTCGGTCACTCAGGCACAGCTGGCTGCCGGCGGAGCACACGGGCTCCCCCCTGGCTTCTGCTCCGCGGCTGCTGGGTGACCCCTCATCTGGGACTCTCCTCAGCTTTTTCTGGGATAGTGGCACAGCTGCCCCTCTGTTGGTCTTCCTTGGTCTCTTGTGTTCTGGGGGCCTCTGGATGTCTGGAGTTTTGATCTCCTCCATACCTGCTTCATGCCCTGGAGGACGGGCAGTGGCTCCCCACACCCTCTAGCAGATCATTACATGAAGGAACATTTTAAAAACAAGCGCGTCCATGCTCACAGGTGTACACACGGGTGATCACACCCACAAACTTATGGGCTCAAAATGTGGTCATAAATATTTTGTACTTGTAAAAAAGATTTGTACTTGTAAAAAAGATTTGTATGTGTAAAAAAAATTTGTGCGTGCGTAAAAAAGATTTGTATGTGTAAAAAAGATTTGTGCGTGCGTAAAAAAGATTTGTATGTGTAAAAAAGATTTGTGCGTGCGTAAAAAAGATTTGTGTGTGGACTTAGAAAAAAAAAAACCTGCAAGTTACAAGTACGAATTTTGACCCTATTTTTCTTCCTTTAAGCTGATTGGTCAATGTCATGTCAATCACAAATTAAACAATCCAATCAGAGAACAGATGGGTTTGGCTGTCGGGGGGATGCTTTACGGACCTTCAGGTCCTGGAAGGGTTGCAGATTGAAGATGGAGGACAGCGGTGCCGCTTCTGCGGCGCAGGTAAGCTTTAGTTTATGGTTTACTGGAACAAGCTAATTGTCCAGACATATATTTTTGAATATCATGTTCGTTTACTACACTGTAATTTTTCACGGTGCCAAAAGATAGCTTAAAAAGGGCTCTCAACATTAGCCCTAGTGTTGCATGTGTTTAAATAGTCTCCTGTGTGGCACGGTCTGTCTGCTTAAACATCAGCATCGTGGAGAATTATGTGTTTGGATTTAAGTGTAATCCCGATGAGATGTCGTTTTGGTAATAATTGGAACTGAAATGCTCTGACTTGACCTTAGCACTGGTCCCAGGTCACCCCCGAGTTTGTGTTAGAGTAATACTACAGTAATTACAGTATACAACAACTTTCAGCAGCTACTGAAAGTTAGGGGACCTAGCTTAACTTTCAGTAGCTGCTAACGCATTAACGAGCAAACTGCGCTAACGTGTTATGCTGCGCTAACTTGCTAACGGAAAATCGGTTAATGTCATTTTAAGGAGATTACTGCTGACAGCACAAATATATGTGTGTGTATAAAGTATCTGATTTCAGTTTTCTTCTACTACTGTAATTATGGCTTAACAAGCTTCCTCAGTGAGCATTTTGGGATTTATGACAGCTTATAGGCAGTGACATTGAGAAGTACTCTGTTATACAGTACCAGATTGACCAAGAATGCTTCTGTAGTTAACTGTAGTGCAGTGTCTGTCTGGTGTCAGTAAGCTAATGTCTGTTGATATTTGCTTTGCTGGATGTGTCCTGTTCAAAAATTTAAGAAGGAATTCAGGAGAAAATGATTTAAAAAGATTGTAATTTCAACTTGCTTCAGCAGTTGAAATTACAAGTTTATAGTGCCAGCCTTTTGTGTGAACCAGCTTCCCAAAAAGGATAATGCTGAAACGGGCTTTACAGCTTATATACTGTGACAATAAAAACAGATGCTGATTCTAAGGCCCAGTTCACGGCATCTTGTTCAGCCTCCCTAACCCAGAGACTAATCTAACCATTATCGTGTGTTTGTAAGCATACTGCAAAAAACCCCTCTGCACTCTATGTGTACCTGCAATATTTCGAATACAGCGCTGAATGACATTCTCAACCTTCAAACATGGAGTGCCAACATGCTTATGAGCACATTTGCGTTGTGTACATCTTAAAAAAAAAAATGAAACAGCCTTACTTAATAATTTTGTAAAGTAAATTTTCAACCCTAACAGATGTCACATGTGTTTAGGGACTTTTAAAGTCTTTCTGCATCGGGTTATGTGTTTTGAAGTGTGCTATACTAAATTTGTGGGTCATCTGTGTCATCATGGGAACATCCACAGGGTACTTCAGAGAGAGAAATAGTAGAGTGTATGATACATCCATAGAGAAACGTGTAAATCTTTGAAAATTGCCTGATTGTTTTACTTAACAGGTGACTATAAATCAAGTGGACCTTGGTCGATCTCCCTCCAGAACAGAGAACCTGGGATGTTCCTGTGACTCTTTGGTGGGTTCATTTTTTTCATTATTAAAGTAAAGTTGTTTGAATTTTTTGAATACAGCAAGGTGGCACAGGATAAAACATATTTAAAAATAATTTTTAATGCAATTCAGTTTCTTTACTGTATTACAAAGTTAATCAAAATAAAAAGATTTCATGAGAATATTATTTTGTTTTATTGAGTTTTACGCAGTTTGACATTTCATTGTTCCTTCAATGCACTTCATATGATATTAGTAATTGAATAAATTTTTTCTTCTTTCAGGTGGCTTTAGGAAGACATGTTTTCCAAAACCTTCAAAATAGGCTGGTGCAGTCCTACCAACAGCAGCCCTTGGACCTTGATCATATTGAGTTCCTCTGCGTGAACGCATCAACTCTAGTCTGTTCTTTCTGCTCATATTAATGTTCCATCAGTGGTAGGTTTATTTGATTTAGTTTTGGTTACCTTTAAAAATCGTTTCGATATATGCCATTCTTATGTATCTTATAATGTTAATTTTACAGTGTAGTAATTATGCTATACAAATACACCTGTCATCCATTGCTTTGTTAAATCCAAGATGAAATTTTGTTCTGTGTTTCAATATAAAGATTGGGGATAAGAATAATGATAGTAAGATGGTAAAACTGAATTCCAGGATTTCATCCAACTAAATATTTTAATGCAACCATTTTTTAGGTGGTTGAAGCTCTTCACCACCTCATCTGCCTCATCCATTCCGATATGGATACAAGAAGGTCTGCCATTGTTGTTGACAGCTCAGCTGGTGAACGGGGGAGGCCAAAGCTCTATGTTTCCAAAGACCACCTCAAAGATCTAATAAAGATGGACCTCTCCGTTCCTTGTATCTCCAAGCTTTTGGGCATATCGCAGAAAACAGTCCGACGAAGAATGGAAGAGTGGGGCCTCTCAATAACGGCAACCTACAGCTCACTATCAGATGATGAAATTGACAACTTAATTGCAGCCATAAAACAGGAATCAAAAAATCTGGGTTAGTTATTCATGTGAAAAATAATGCTTGTAATAAGGCTATTTTATTTTTCTTGCTAGCAACCGTTCATATTTACATGAATAACACTAGCTGAATGTCATGATTAGTTAGTAGTTTGATTTACTGTACTATAAGTGCCTTCCAATGTGCAGTTGTGATTCTTTCACTATGGAATGTCTTTTTAGGCTACAGAATGGTTAAAGGATGCCTCAGGGCACTGGGCCACAGGGTGCAGTGGAACAGAGTATGGGATTCCATGCGTCGTGTTGACAGCGCTGGAATCCTTGAAAGGATGGCAAATCTTGGATGTGTTGTCAGAAGGACATACAGTGTTCCTGGTCCTCTGTCACTGCTCCACATTGACACCAACCATAAGTTAATTAGGTAAGTTTAACATAACTCAATAGTCATAGGGCACATTTGGGCCCATTACTATTTAACTCATTCATGCATATGCAAACACTGTATTTTACATTACGCCATCACTTTACCGCCAAGTTAGCAGTTTTATATATATATATATATATATATATATATATATATATATATATATATATATATATATATATATATATTAGTGTTTATATATCATATTTGATTATTGGTGAAAAATGCAATTAATTAATTATACTCAGTGGCTGAAGTCTTAGGGGCTGTGTCTTTGTCTCTTTACAGATATGGACTTGTGATGTTTGGTGGTGTTGATGGCTTCTCAAGGAAGGTTTGCATTCTTCACTAAAATAGCAGAAAATGTGATGCTAGTACTAGTACTTCCATAATGTCTCTTTATTTTCAGATCTTGTACTTGAAAGCAGCTAACAACAACAAGGCTTCTACAGCACTGACGTTCTTCCTTGAGGCTGTACAGAAGCATGGATTTCCATTGAGGTATAATGCAAAAACTTGCTGTTCACATTAGAGCATAGAGGCTTAAATCAGTCTCACTTATATTTTGAATACACATTCGTGCCTGACACACATGCTTGCTGTCTGGAAATGATTGAATTTTCCTATCATTTGTATTATATTTTCAGAGAAATACTACAATAATAATAATAATAATAATAATAATAATAATAATAACACGTTTTATAACACCTTAAGGTTATCTTACAATAGCAACAATACAATATATTGAAACATTGCAAATAAAATGTAGACATAAGTTAAAGAAGAGAAAAGCAAGCATGACAGTATAAAAGCTAATCAAGTTAAAATGGACTAATACAGAATCATGTGTATGCAATTCTGAATAGATGGGTTTTGAGACGTGACTTAAAAGTGGTGAAAGAGTTTGTGGTCCGGAGATCTGGTACATCCAAAGTCTTGGGGCAGAACAACTAAAGGCTCTGAGTCCCATTGTAGTTAGGCAAGCATGTGGAACAGACAGAAGGGAAGCTGAAAAAGAGCGAAGTGTATGAGGGGGCGAGTACAAATGTAGTACAAATGTAGAAGATCAGATAAATATGGACGAATATGTCAAATCAGTGTCAGCTGTTTCCCATGTGTTTTCATTTTCTCTAATCACACTTGTGTGTATTTAGTCTGTGTGTTTCTGTTCATTCTTTGTCATGTTGTCTGTTGTCGTTTGTGCCATGTTTCCATGCGTCTCTGCTTCTACGCTCCGGGTTTCAGGCATCTTTGTATCCACGGCGAGTTTCATGTTTTGGTTTTTATGTTTATCTTTAGTCTGCCCAGTTTAGCTTCATCTCTGCCTTTTGTTTTGTATAGTTTTTACCAGCCTTAAGAAACGGCTTGCTTTCTGTTAACATTCAAGTTTTGTACCACATTCCATTTTTGTCTGCACTTGGGTCAAATATTAATACTTCACATAGTCAGCTGCTCAGCCAGACTGTGACAGAACAACCATTTCACTGACTTTGCAAGTTAACATTGCTAGTTGTGTATTGTACTTTTGGGGAAAATATTTACAAATATAGCTCTGCATAAGAGCTCAAAGAGCCCTAAAAATATTATACAGTTGAATGTAAAACATTCACATTTTTCTTTAAATGATTAACTTTAAAATATTGCTAAACTGTGATACTCTGTAATTTCTGTGTCCTTTGTTTTTCATATTTCTAGAGTGAGGGGAGACCAAGGAGTTGAGAATGTTGACATTGCTCGATACATGTTTGAAGTTCGGGGCTGTGGTAGAGGAAGCTTTATGTCTGGCAAAAGCGTGCATAACCAAAGGTATTCCTAATTTACAACAAAAACATATTTTTGATTGCCAGGTGTAGTATTCTGGCGTTAATTATTGAATGTGTTATTAACAAAATTACGTTTAAAATTTTTGTTTTGTTTTAAAGGATAGAGCGCCTGTGGCAAGACGTTTGGAATGTTGTCACCAACATACGATCTTCTTCACAGACTTGAGGAAGACAGACTCTTGGATCCAACAAACTGTACTGACCTTTTTTGTGCACAGTATGTGTTTTTGCCACGAATCCAAGCAGAATTGGAGATGTTTATTGAAGGCTGGAACAATCACTCTCTTAGGACAGAGCGGAACTACACCCCAAACCAACTATGGGAGATTGGAAAGACTCAGAATCCAGTCAATCCTCCTGAAAGTATTGTGGTATGATTACACATCTCTAAATTATTCAAATTGCTTTTTTGAAAAAAAAAATGTATATCATTGACAAAATTAATAAAGCATGTATTTTAAAGACTTCCTGAATTGATGGCGTCTAATTTCAGGCAGAGTATCCAGATGTGGACATTGCAGACTTGGACCAAACTGGTATTCACCTTCCAGAACTTGTGTCTCCACTTGACAGTGAGGATTTGGAAAGAGTGAGACACCTTTTCAATCCCATGGAACCCTCTATGTCCTATGGGGCTGACATTTACAGTTCCCTTCTCCAGTATGTGGAAGGCATTCTTGAGAACAGGCAGGATTTATAGCTTTATCTAGAGTGATAGTTGAAAATAATATGCCCTAACAGATGTTTACATTATGTTGAATTATCAGTTTTTGTATCCGAGGACAGTTACTAAAAGTCTGCATCAATATTTATTTTCAGTTTTTAATGTTAATGCATTTTGTGTTTGATGAGTTTACTAAACCATATTTTCCTGATAATCTGTCAGTTAATGCAAAGGTAACATGATAAATGCTTCCTGTTCTCATGTAAGTCCTTTGTTTAATAATAGCTTCAATAAAATTTTGTTTAGGTGCCATCATGCCTATTCTTGCTGATTTATATGATTTATATTTTTATTTAATTTTAAAGGCAAGTTTCAATTAATATACTTTATTTACAGTCTGACAAGAATTCTTTTTCTTAACTGTGATGGAGTCTAGAATGTAACTTGTATTTAAGTCCAATAACTGCTGCTCCAAATCCATGTCCTTAACAACTTCTGGATTTCAATTTGGGGTGTTCAAGCATATTTCCTTTGATTTACAAAATGATTTCAAACAACCTCAAAAATAATCCGGAAAATTATCATCCAATTTTCGTTGCCCAAAACTTGACTTTATTGGTAACAGCTTGAAAGTGACAAAAACTCTCATGACTGTAGAACTGTAATGTTTTGATGTGTGTTAGCTGTCCTGCATGCGGTAATTAAATAGCTTGACCACAGCTGACAGTGTGGCAGATTTTTATTAACATTATATTCAACATCATTGGACTGTGTGTAACATTTAATACAGCTTTGGTATTAATCTACTTTTTTTTCACTTCGTGTAATCCAGGAAACTGCTTCAAACAAAGAGATGATGTGAATCGGATGCATGACAATGACTGAAACCTAAATAACACAATCATTAGTTCCTTAACTTCAAATATAAATGTTAATGGTGGGAACTGTAACTTTAATTTTTATATTTAAACTCGCATAACAATATTCACAAAAAATCAATAAGCCTAAGTAACAGTGAAACTTTTGGCTATGTAAAACATTTTTCAAGCATGGTTTAGCAAGTTTATTCGACATCCAGTGTCTACAAATTGCTTTTAAATAAGGCCGAAACCTGCGGCACAAGTTGCAATGCAATCATCAACATGTTTGGAAAAGACATTGTACTCGTGGAAGTGCCCAGGCACACGCAACGTTCCAAAACATGTAGAGGATATGAAGTAGTCTGCTTCGACTACTTCAACCTTCATGGTACCAGTCGGAATTTCCCACCCGACCCAAAACCTCATCAGCTGGCTGAGCTGGAATGGAGTGGCTGTAAAAATAATCAATGCATTAGAAATTAAATTAGATTCAAATTTTGAATCACAATGCAATTACACTCGCCTGTTTCAATGTAGGTCTTCAGAAATCCCACTGTTTGCATTTGGATGCTTTGTGGGTAAGGTGGATCATCATCGTCTTCATCATCGCCCTCATCTCCTGGCCAAACAATGTGGCTAAGAACAGCCTAAAATGAGATTTCAGAGACACACTTAAGAATGCAACTGCCTTAAATACAGTTTTTTTACATGTTAAATTTGCGAAGGGACTTTTTTCCGACACTTGGCATTTATATATGGTGTATTCTAGGGGGTGCTCATGATGGCACTGGATTATCTGGCATCCTTTAAAAGAATTTTCCTCATGATGAATAAAGTATTATCAATCAATCATTTTGTCTCACTTAAAGTATAATGGTAAAAGGACTGATTCTTAATTTTCTACTCTCCCAGACCCTTCAAAGTTTTTTCTACAACAATTATCATTGTCACAATCACATTGTTATTTTCTGTACTTCCTACCAAAAATTCATACAGAGCGGGGAGCCAGGGATCTTAACAAACTGCTGATCAGTAGATGACCTGCTCTCCCTCCTGAGCTACAGCCTCCCCTAAAAGCAGCATTAACTGTCATGCCATCTAGCCTTGTCACTGTAGTTGGCATTGTTAGGTATTTTAGTACCATGGGAGCATTTACTGGATATTGTTTTATAGTGACATTATGCAGGAAAACTCTGTCATTCAATAAGGCCCCTTTGTTTTAGTTATTTTTCTCTTTGACCCAAGAGTTGATGTGTGAGAATCACAGGCTGGTACAAGGTTGAAATACCACAGAGATCACTCCCTCAGCTACATTAGTTTCTTAATCTTTTAGGAGATGCCTGTTGTAGGCCAAATGGTTTGTTTCAGATTTCACTAATGTAAGAACTCTTTGTTTTGTGCCTTGAAAATATGTCGCTGAGATAATCACAATTGTATCTGAACTAATAAACTACACAAAGGATGCTTCTTCACCCAAGGGCAGGAAGACGCTGCCTTATCTTGGTCTGTACTGGTTTAAATGCTCGCTTCTGTGTACCAAACGTATCATGTGGATAGCTCTTCAGCTTCACCTGTCTGGGCCCTGTGTCTTTGTCACCTAAATCAAACCCTGTAGTAGAATGAGTTGCTGCAGCTGCTGCAGTAGTCAATCTGATGGCGGCGCGTGAACAACGCGAGGCTCAGTGTCTCTCCAGAATCTGCTATTTAGCGGTTTTTTATCTACTTTTAACCGGATTATTCGTCCAGAATTGCTGTGCGTTGCTGACCTACAGCAGACAAGAGCTTCTGGACATCTGGACTCACAACTCCAACAGTTTTATCGCCGATCTCCGACTCATCCCAGAGATCTCCAGAACACCGGAGGCTGCCCACTCTCCCCGGCTGGGCGGAAGTGCACGCAGACGGCGCCGAGATCGTAAACAAAGGCGAGGTAGGCGCGGAGGGCTACGGGCTAAGCTAAAGCTAACACCACACCGGCTGCCTTTACCCAGTATTTTTCTCGCCAATGTCCGTTCTCTGGCAAACAAAATGGATGAGATACGGCTCTCCATCACTAACAACAGACAGATTATGGACTCAAATGTCATGTTTTTCACCGAAACATGGCTGAACAACAGCTGCCCGGACAATGCTATCGAGTTAGCAGGACGCCACACACACCGAGCCGACAGGCTAGCAGATGACTCCGGCAAGACCAGAGGTGGAGGTTTGTGCATTTATATTAACAATGCTTGGTGCATGAACTCCACTACTACTGAGAGTCACTGCTCACCTAATGCGGAGTTTTTAATGGTCAAATGCAGACCTTATTATCTCCCCAGAGAATTCACTTCGATCATACTCACTGCCGTGTATATACCCCCCGATGCTAATGCTAGGTTGGCCATGAAAGAACTTTCTGCAGCCATTAACAAACACCAGAATAAACACCCCGAGGCTGCTTTTATTGTTGCTGGCGACTTCAACCACACCAACTTAAAGACAGTCCTCCCCAGATTCCACCAACATGTCTCCTGCCACACCAGAGGAGACAAGACTTTAGACCATGTGTATTCCAACCTGGCTGGAGCCTACAAAGCCACACCCCTCCCCCACATTGGACAATCGGACCATCTCTCCCTGTTCCTCACACCTCGGTATTCACCACTCATCCAACGTGTGAAACCTGCTGTGAGGACAATTAAAGTGTGGCCAGAGGGGACAGACGCAGTGCTCCAGGACAGATTTAAAAACACAGACTGGAATATGTTCACCCACACAGACCTGGACCAGTACGCCTCATCTGTACTGGATTACATCTCCAAAACCACAGACAGTGTCACCACCCAGAAACGGATCACCATGTACCCCAACCAGAAGCCTTGGATGAACCGGGATGTTCGTCTCCTCCTGAAGGCCCGCAACACTGCCTTTAGGTCAGGAGATGCACACGCCTACAGTACAGCCAGGGCTAATCTAAAGAAGGGCATCAAAAAAGCCAAACACCATTACAAAAAGAAGGTAGAAGAACACTTCTCCAACTCCAACCCCCGACGCATGTGGCAAGGACTCCAGACCATCACAGACTACAGGACCACCAAACCCTCCCCCGCATCCTCTGATGTCTCCTTCCTCAACGAGCTCAACAACTTTTATGCTCGTTTTGAGCGAGGGAACCCCACAACCACAACCAAAGCAGACATGACGCCAGACCACCAACCTATGACTCTCTCCCCCACCGATGTAGGAGCGGTGCTGAGCAGGATCAATGTCCACAAGGCTGCAGGCCCTGATGGCATCCCCGGGCGTGTTCTCAGAGCGTGTTCTGGGGAGCTTGCAGGAGTGCTCACAGACATATTCAATCTGTCCTTGGCCCACGCTGTGGTACCGGCCTGCTTCAAATCCACCTCCATCGTCCCGATACCCAAAAACTCCAACCCATCTTGCCTCAATGATTACCGCCCAGTAGCACTCACCCCCATCATCACTAAGTGCTTAGAGCGACTGGTCCTAGCACACTTCAAATCCTGTCTCCCCCCCACCCTGGACCCCCACCAATTCGCATACCGCCGGAACAGGAGCACAGAGGATGCAGTCTCCATCGCAATGCACTCTGTCCTCTCACACCTGGACAACAACACCTACGCCAGAATGCTGTTTATAGACTTCAGTTCAGCATTCAATACAATCCACCCCTCACAACTCATCAGGAAACTGACAGACCTGGCCATCAGTTCCCTCATCTGCAAATGGTTACTGGACTTCCTGACCAACCGCCCCCAACATGTCCGGCTGGATAACCGCTGCTCATCTACCATCACAATGAACACCGGTGTACCACAAGGCTGTGTGATGAGCCCTTTCCTCTACTCCCTCTTCACCCACGACTGCAGACCTGCTGATGGTTCCAACACCATCATTAAGTTTGCAGATGACACCACGGTGATTGGCCTCATCAGTGACAACGATGAGGCCGCCTACAGGGAAGAGGTGGATCGTCTGGCTGAGTGGTGCGACAGAAACAACCTGCTGCTTAACACCGAGAAGACCAAGGAGCTCATCGTGGACTACAGGAGGAATGCTGACCCACATCCACCCATCCACATTAAGGGGACGGCTGTGGAGCGTGTGAGCAGCTTCAAGTTCCTGGGAGTCCACATCTCCGAGGATCTCACCTGGACGACCAACTGCCCCAAGCTGGTCAAGAAGGCTCACCAGCGCCTCTTCTTCTTGAGGACTCTGAGGAAGAACCACCTGTCCTCAGACATCCTGGTGAACTTCTATCGCTGCACCATCGAGAGCATCCTGACCAACTGTATAACAGTCTGGTACGGGAACTGCTCTGCCTCGGACCGGAAGGCGTTGCAGAGGGTCGTGAAAACTGCCCAGCGCATCGCCGGAGCACCACTTCCTGCCATAAAAGACATCTACAGGAAGCGGTGTCTGAAAAGGGCTGGGAAAATCATCAAAGACCCCAGTCACCCATCACATGGACTCTTCACCCTCCTGCCCTCTGGGAGGCGCCACAGGAGCCTCCGGACTAAGACCACCAGGTACCGGAACAGCTTCTTCCCCACAGCTGTCAGACTCCTGAACTCTGCCTCCTGACATCTGACCCACGTTAAACTCATGGACTGAACATACACACACCCACAATGGACAACTGTACCCTCAAACACAATAATAACATGGACTGAACCACCACTCACAACCACTAGCACTTTATATAGCCTCTGTAGAAACTATCTACACCCTCACTTATCTTAACTGCACTACTGTATAGCTCTGTGTAAATAATCATTCTGTACATTCGATAATCTTTAATCCTACAACTGTTTACAACTTGCATAGTTCCCATTTCTGTATAGCTGTATACCCCAGATTCTGTAAAGTTATTTATTTCATATTCTGTATAGTTTTTCATATTTATATCCTGTTCATATCCTGTACATAGCTTGTACTCACTACAGCCTGTACATACTTATAGTTATAGAATATTCACAACATACTTCATACCGTGTACATTATAACATACCATAATAGACCCATTTCTGTAATATACTCACATATCTATATTATTGCTAATATATATTGTAATATATCTATATCACTAAAGCACTTCTGGATGGATGCAAACTGCATTTCGTTGCCCTGTACCTGTGCATGTGCAATGACAATAAAGTTGAATTCTATTCTATTCTATTCATCATTTTCCCTCTCTTGGCCTGTTTGCTCTCCTCTCTCTGTAATAACTTGATCTTCCTCTGCCTCTCGATCCATTTGCTGCAGCTCCTCTGTCTCTCCTTGCTCTCTCTGACTTGAACTTGCCTGTTGACTTTTTTCTCCCTCAGCCACTCCTTCTGCCTCACCCTTCAAGATACATTAAAACATACTGAATTGTAATGTAAATTGCTAATATCATGACTTCTGCTCCCGCTCCACAGTAATTTGTTGCTCCCAAATATTTTGAAGTTACAAACATTTTATTTTGAGCACGCATGTGACTAAAATGGTTGCAATTTAAAGCCCTGAAAAATATTACTAAATTACTTGAATTGAAGTAATATTAAAATAGAACCCACAAAAATATGTGAGTCAGGCTAATTTGACTTATATATCTCTCTCTTTGCTCTCTCCACTTTCTAACCTTGACTCTCCTAAATAAAAGCTCAAGTTAAACAGGTCTTATATGTTGTACCGTGACTGAAATGTTTCATATTTCATATCCAAATTGAGTCCCATAAAATTCTAATCAGACTGTCTGCATCACAAATGACTCCATCCTTTGACTCACCTCTCCAGCAGACGTCTCTCCCCTCTGCCTCTCTGTGCTACTCTGCCCTGACTCCTACAGGTTAATGGGGATGGAGTGATTATTATTATTTCCACTGATGATAACCATACCTGAATGAGCTCAGCTCGATTTTTCAGAGCTAAAACGAGTGACAGAAATTAACATTATGCTAACAATTTAACTTAGTGCGCTAGCCAGGTTTTTATTTACAAAATGGGGAGCACCTGGTTCATTATTTACATGGGACTCCGCTGTTAGCTGGAGCTAACCAATTGTTACTACCAGCCAGTGACGAAGACTTACTTTCTTGAAAAACTTGCGTATATCCATGATTTCTTGCTGTTTGCCACATGTACGCTAGTGTGTCCGCAGGTGTATACGAGCGGAGTGTAAAGTAGCAGTGAAAACGAGGACTGGATTTTCAGTCATGTGGATGTCCCCTGTGAACAACTGGAACGGATTGGATAACGAAGCACTGACGCTACCTTAACAATGTGAAGCGAAAGGGACCAACCGAGTTATGATCATATTTGTGTGAATAGCGACAGGTTTATATTATTATTTCTTTAAACTCATATTCCTGCATCTTTATATTGAATTTGTCTGCAAGTTCTGTAAAAAAAAAATCGAATAAGTTAAAAAAAACAAAAACTAAAAAAAACCCCACCAAATTATTTAGGGGGGCTTAAGAATATTTTAGGGAGGCTTCAGCACACCTAAAATAGGCCTAACGACGCCACTGGGGTGGATTATATTCTTAAACTTATTTACAGTGCTTTCAGAAAGGCATCTACTTTGATAAAGTCTACTCTCCACCGCTGTGTAATCAATTATTGTAAATGTAAATGTTATCAGGAAATGATCAGACAGGAGAGGGTTTTCAGGAAACACTGTTAAATGTTCAGTTTCTATGCCATATGTTAAAACAAGATCTAGAGTGTGATTAAAGTGGTGGGTGGGTTCTTTTACATTTTGAGAGAAACCAATTGAGTCTAATAACAGATTAAATGCCATGTTGAGGCTGTCATTTTTAGCATCTACATGGATGTTAAAATCACCCACAATAATAATTTTATCTGAGCTCAGAACTAAATCAGATATAAAGTCTGAGAAATCAGACAGAAACTCTGTGTAAGGCCCAGGTGGACGATAGATGATAACAAGTAAGACTGGTTTCTGAGTTTTACAGCTGGGGTGGACAAGGTTAAGCATCAGGCTTTCAAATGAATTAAAAGTCTGTCTTGGTCTTTCATTAATTAATAGGCTGGTGTGAAAAATTGCTGCCACACCGCCCCCTCGGCCTGTGCTTCGAGATTTCTGGTAGTTAGAATGACTCGGGGGTGTTGATTCATTTAAACTAACATAATCATCCTGCTGCAACCAGGTTTCTGTAAGGCAGAGTAAATCAATTTGTTGATCAATTATTAAGTCATGTACTAACAGAGACTTGGAGGAGAGAGACCTAATATTTAATAATCCACATTTCACTGTTTTACTCTTTGGTTCAGATGTGGACACTGTATTGTTCTTTCTTTGTGATTGTTTATGTTTAAGTTGTTTGTTGCTGGTTTTTAGTTTGTTTTTTGTCTTTTTGGAAGCTGACACAGTCTCTATGGAGATGGGTTTTTGGGGGGGTAGCAGGAGGAGAGAAGCTGCAGAGAGGCGTGTAAGACTGCAACTCTGATTCCTGGTCCCAACTCTGGATAGTCATATTTTGGGGGGTTTAATAAATTTGTCCAGATTTCTAGAAATGAGAGCTGCTCCATCCAAAGTGGGATGGATGCCGTCTCTCCTAACAAGACCAGGTTTCCTCCAGAAGGTTTGCCAATTATCTATGAACCCCACATCGTTTCTGGGACACCACTCAGACAGCCAGCAATTTAAGGAGAACATGCGGCTAAACATGTCACTCCTGGTCTGATTGGGGAGGGGACCAGAGAAAACTACAGAGTCCGACATTGTTTTAGCAAAGTTACACACCGATTCAATATTGATTTTAGTGACCTCCGATTGGCGTAACCGGGTGTCATTACTGCCGACGTGAGTTATGATTTTACTGAATTTACGTTTACCCTTAGCCAGCAGTTTTAAATTTCCTTCAATGTCGCCTGCTCTGGCCCCTGGAAGACAATTGACTATGGTTGCCGGTGTCTCTAGCTTCACATGTCTGAGAACAGAATCGCCAATTACCAGAGTTTGACCCCCGGCGGGTGTGTCGCCGAGTGGGGAAAAACGGTTAGACACATGAACGGGTTGGTGGTGTACCTGGGGCTTCTGTTTAGGACTATGCTTCCTCCTCACCGTGACCCAGCCGCCCTCTTTCCCCAGCTGCTTGGGGTCTGCCGGGGAACAGCTAGTGGGGCCTACGCTATCTTCGGCTGCACCAGCTACAGGGGCCTGGCTAGCTAGGGGTGAATGAAGGGTGCGAAGCCGAGTCTCCAATTCAGTAATCCTGGCCTCCAGCGCTGCAAATATGCTACATTTGTTACAGATATCATTACTGCTAAAGGAGGCCGAGGAGTAACTAAACATCTGACACAATGAGCAAGAAAGTGCAGGAGGGACAGGTGAAGTAGCCATGGTGCTAATGAGTCGGCTATGAGCTAAGCTAAGCTAGTGAGACAGTACAGAGACAGTGAGTGAATACTTTGGCTATAAATTAGGTAGTGAGTACACAGAAAGTGTGCTTCGGATGAAGCACGTGAAGATTATACTATGAAAGAAGAATGTATTTAAAAGTTGTTAATTAAATTGCTAAGCAAATAAGCTACTCAGAAACACCACTGTGTTTGAGCAGGAACAGGAAGTGATACTCTACCACAGAGCGAGCGAACACCAAGTGACAGCGCCATGCAATTTCTTGTTTTATAGTCAAGTCTTCCTCATCATCATGTTTTCTCTTTCCTTTTTTGTTGTGCAATCAGACACAACTGTTCGGGAGAATATTTTCATAGCCATTTAATCATATCAAGAAAATGGGATGAAAGTAACTTCAGAAAGCTGAAGTAAAAAATGTTGTGAAAGAGAAAATGGAAAGGCAGTAGACTGATTACAGCTACCAACAAATTATTTTTTCCAGTAATTATTTTGTACTGTTCCTGCCCAGCGATCTTAGCTAATTATAGGCCAATCTCTAACCTTCCTTTTGTATCAAAAGTTCTTGAAAGAGTAGTTGTCAAACAGCTAACAGATCATCTGCAGAGGAATGGCTCATTTGAAGAGTTTCAGTCAGGTTTCAGAGCTCATCACAGCACAGAAACACCTTTAGTGAAGGTTACAAATGATCTTCTTATGGCCTCTGACAGTGGACTCATCTCTGTGCTTGTCCTGCTAGACCTCAGTGCAGCTTTCGATACTGTCGACCATAATATTCTATTAGAGCGATTAGAGCACGCTGTAGGTATTACGGGTACTACGCTGCACTGGTTTATATCATATCTATCTAATAGACTCCAATTTCCTCATGTAAATGGAAATGGTCCTCTTCACACACTGAGGTTAATTATGGATTCAGTATTCATTGGGTACAGGGTTCAATGCTAGGACCAATTCTGTTTACATTATACATGCTTCCCTTAGGCAGTATCATCAGAAGACATAGCATACATTTTCACCGCTATGCAGGTGATATCCAACTTTATCTATCCATGAAGCCAGATAATACACACCAAGTGGTTAAACTGCAGCAGTGTTTTAATACATAAAGAGCTGGATGACCTCTAATTTTCTGATTCTAAATTTGAATAAAAATCTCAAAATCTTAGAAATATGGTGGCTGGATGGAATTTTCTTGGCTTGCAGTCACACTGTGGGGAACCTACCAGACCACTGGATGCATGAACAAAAACAGCAGTAAAAAAAATGGAACGACAGGTCGAACACAACACAACGGACATAGCCATTTAATCAGGTGAAGAAACTGCAGAAAGCTGAAGTAAATATTGGTTTGAAAGAGTAAAAGGAAAGGCAGACTGATTACAGTTAGCAACAAATAATTTTTCAGTGATTATTTTGTACTGTTGGAAAAACAGAACAAAGGTCACCTTGGAGGATGTTACAGCAAAAGCAGAAGGTGATATTACCACCGAAGTACACAAAAGCCCATACACAAATAAAAAAATCTACATACAGCACTAACACCTAATCAGAAGAAAACAATGTTACAGTGAGCTAAAGAGAAGCTATCATGGACTATTGTTTACAGTAATATTTACAATCAGGGGCCTGTTCTTCGTACCTCGCTAAGTAAGTTAGCTGGATTAGATTGTTGACGATTTTGCGTGATCCTGGATCGTTCGGTTCCCCGAAGCTCATCCGGGACTTGCTGTCATAGCAGCACCTGCTCTGGAGCAGGTTTACTTTATGTAAACAGGATTAGATCGCGGCCACGCAGGTATGTCCGCTTCATTTATACGAAAGCAACAGCGATATTCCACCACTGTTTCACCATAAATAAATAACATCAATGTAACTAAAGATAATGCAGCACTTGATCCTTTTATTGATGTCACACAGATACATACAGGTCATTTCCTAAAAAAGGGAAATGTACTATTAACATTCTATTACATGTATGTGATTATTACAGATGTAATTCATATTTCAGAGTAGTAATTGTAAATTACTTCGTGTAATCAAGATGAGAGACCACGGCTATAAAAGCGAAGGTGGATTTGGGAAGCCTGTCGCAGCCATGTCCTGTCCGTATACGCGAGCCACCCATTGCGGAAGGTGCAAGATTGATAAGGAGAGTCCTCAGAATTCAGCGTATATTGCGGGACAGACAGGATCCTTTAGCTCAGCGCGACAGTGTGCTCATTGAGAGATATCGATATTCCCGTGAGGGTATTATTTACTTAACCAACTTGTTGACGAGGGGGTGCAGGACCACCACCTGTCTTTTTTTCCTCTGCCCTTTTCTTGGTTGCTGTTATGAACAAACTAACAGAGTATTACAGGCCAGTATTACCTTGCCAAGAGACGAAAAGCAATCTAAGAGATAAATATTACCATTCTGTAGAATACTCCTGTATTCCACTTTTACTTGTTCCCATGTTCTTGTGGGTCCTGTTGTGGCTCTAATGTGAAAGGGGATATAATATAACATATTATAATATAATATAATGCCATATGATATTGGACAATATAGTGTCATATGATAGATCTACCCTACCGCCTACTGGTGTTGGCCAGAGGGGCCGATGGCGCGATATGGCAGCCTGGCTACAACCGTAGCTGCCTCCACCAGTGTGTGAATGTGGGAGTGAATGAATAGTGGTATCGTAAAGCGCTTTGGGTGCCTTGGAAAGCGCTATATGAACCCAATCCATTATTATTAGTATTATTATTAAATTACCTACGAGTTTGATTTGTCAGCAACTTTCTGCCAGCCCTCTCTCCTTGCTTCTGCAGCCTTTGCAGTTTTCTCTTGCGTTTTAATTAAACTCTGAAACTCCTGAAATCCCTCACTCATGAGTTCTTGCTCTGCTGCCGGAAAATACCGAGCGCCCCCCTTCGACATTTTCGCCGACCAATCAGCGGGTTGCCGATCAATGTTTCTACTATCGATGCGTAGCCCCTTTTACGACACCCAGTGATGTCACATTACTGCGTCCAGCTGTACTAATCGTCAACAGCAGGCGTGTTCGGGGAACCGGATTAGCGAGCTCACGGTTAGCGCGATGGTTTGGTCTTGGATGTGTAATTTGATCTTGGATGTAGTAAGCGATGTACGAAGAACAGGCCCCAGGTGATCATGAATCAATCAAAACAAATAAGAATTAGCCAAGGATGATGATTAAGGAACTTTAGGCTGCTGCTCCATTAAAACATAAAGATGACTTCCTCAACAAAATACACATTTTCCATGTGTATTTTGCATGATGAAAAATGTGATGAAAAGCAAAAAAGTTCAAAGAAAGAAAAGAGGAACTATAATTTCTGCCAGGGGTTGTATAGTTTCCTGTATGTCTAAGCCAAATGAAGTGGAGATGTTTGATCATAAATGTGATTTGCATGTTTTAATACACAGTAATTCAAAGTGGGATCAGTTTCTTTCTGTGTCAAGAGGGAAGGTCAGTGACACAGAGGTAGATAATCAAATATTGAATTTGCTATACAAATGGGTATCGAAGTTATCACCTCAATGATCAACTGTTGCTTCCTCCATTGAAACAAATGTAATATTGTTTTCTGCTGTGATCCATCAGATAGCTCTATTACTAACAGGCCCAGCTTAGTTCCCATGGCTTAGGTTGGATTGGTTTTCTAAAGAGAGAATTTAACGCACTCATGGGCAACAACAGTGAGACCCAGAGGGTCCTAACTGGGAGGAATGCCCTGCTGCAATTTACCTAACAAAAAATTAAAAGCAGGTTTTCAAAGCAGATTTGTCCAAATTTCCAGCCAGTGATAAGTTAGTGAGAAATAAAAGCTTTAGTACACACTTCAGTAAACACTACTGATTAGGCAGCGGATCAATAGGGGGTCCATGACCCTCTTAGGGACATTCCTAATAGAGCTTAAATCTGGGACTCTCCTTCAAGCACTCATAGAACTGAAGAAGCTCCTTGGATGAGAGGTGAACCGTCTTCAGGAAACTTATAGAAGTCCAGACCTTTTATTAAGATGATGTTTGTTGAGCATAATGATTAACATACAATAATCATATGTTGGTGCAGTGAAGTGTGTTTCTCAAATAAAATAGAAAACTCTTATATGAGAAGAATAATTTA
Source organism: Aulonocara stuartgranti (assembly GCF_965226115.1). Taxonomy (NCBI): domain Eukaryota; kingdom Metazoa; phylum Chordata; class Actinopteri; order Cichliformes; family Cichlidae; genus Aulonocara; species Aulonocara stuartgranti. Next base: position 27,528,545 of record NC_138956.1, read on the forward strand.
AAAATACAAATGTTGATACATAAATACCCAGTGAGTCCAAGCATCAAGTTAAGTGTACACATGATTTGTTTAAAACACGTGTATGAGCTCAAACAATTGGTAAAACAAGACTGAACAATGTTGGACACGCCTAATGCATGAACCAAAAATAAATAAAGCAGTAGAAAAACTGGACACACAGGATAAAAACAACACAACAAACCTTGAGTGATTGTTCCACAAGTATTCCTTCTTTTATACTCAAGTCTTCCTGATCATCATGTTTTCTCTTTAGACATAGCATACATTTTCACTGCTATGTAGGTGATACCCAACTTTATCTATCCATGAAGCCAGATAATACACATCAATTGGTTAAACTGCAGCAGTGTTTTAAGACATAAAGACCTGGATGACCTCTAATTTTCTGAGTCTAAATTTTAATAAAACTGAGGATTTTGTAAATGGCCCTCAAAATCTTAGAAATATAGTGGCTAACCAGATTCTTACTCTGGAGGGCATTTTCTTGGCTTGCAGTAACACTGTGAGGAACCTATCAAACCACATGTGTTTTGTAGCATGTTTTTGTTGTAAAATTTCAATATTCCTTTGTTCTGTGGCTGATGTGCACTTACAAGCTCTTGGCCAGAGCTAGTGAATGCCAGGTGCTGGATCAGTAAAGTGTGTGGCGCTGACATTATATGCAAAATCAAAGACTGCTACAACCATCAGAGTGTCTCGATGTCATCCAGGTGAGTAAATCGCAAAAAGTTGATTCTGTTCATCTAGCATATATTCAAGTGACTTCTTTGCACAGTGACTGAAACAAACCCACTGATTAAACAATGGGCTCTGAGGTCAGTTTCTTGATCATTAATATGCAAATTGTCATGACTATTGATCAACAGCCACTGATTAACCACTGATTTTGTTCAAATAAAATATGAAACTCTGATATGAGAAGTATGAAGTAAATATACAAATGTTGATACATAAATACCCAGTGAGTCCAAGCATCAAGTTAAGTGTACACATGATTTGTTTAAAACACGTGTATGAGCTCAAACAATTGGTAAAACAAGACTGAACAATGTTGGACACGCCCAATGCATGAACCAAAAATAAATAAAGCAGTAGAAAAACTGGAAACACAGGACGAACACAACACAACGGACCTTGAGTGACTGTTCCACAAGTATTTCTTGTTTTACACTCAAGCCTTCCTCATCATGTGTTCTGTTTCCTTTTTTGTTGTGAAATCAGAGACAACTTAAAGATGCCTAGGAGAATATTTTCATAGCCATTTAATCAGGTGAAGAAACTGCAGAAAGCTGAAGTAAATATTGGTTTGAAAGAGTAAACGGAGAGGCAGACTGATTACAGCTAGCAACAAATAATTTTTCAGTGATTATTTTGTGCTGTTGAAAAAACAGAATTGAACAAAGTTGGACACCCAATGCATGAAACAAAAGATGATGTAGAAAAACTAGACACACAGTATTAATACAACACTTAAATATTCAGGCACTGAAGACACCAAGTGAAGTGTTTTAGGTGTAATTGTCCCATTCTTCCTGCAAACAACTCTTAATGCTCTTTCAATCCTTGGCAAATAAACATAATGCAGACAAAAAAGATGTAGCTCATTGAGTGAATCCAACATACCCTGTTCTTCCATAAAGTTAAAGATATTTATAAAGTGTCTTGATACAACTCTGTTGAGTTCTGCCCACAGTCTTTCAATTCTTTGGTTATGTACTGAAACACCTGTAATAACACTGCCTACTCCTCTTCTCTGTAACATAAAACGAGCAACCTGTATATTTTCCATACCATGATCACACCTGACCCTTAAGGGCAAACCAAAGTGTTGTATTCCTTCCAAAAATAATGACAAGACACTTGAGGCTCTGTTATTGGATAAGCAACGTAAGTATATGATAGTTCGGCTGAAGCCATCAACACAGCCATGCAGCACCAAGTGCCATCTAATCAACTTGTGGTTGCCGTCAAAATGCCTGTTGAGAGATCAGAAAGCATTACTACAGTTCCACATGTTTGTTCATATTATTTAGTAGTGAATTCCTGACCCTGTACTTAAACAAAAACTAGGTTTCATTTTGTACATTTACTTCAACAACACCACACCTCTCTCTCTCTCACACACACACACACACACACACACACACACACACACACACACACACACACACACACGTGCTTACACGTGCACACACATACACACAGTGGCATAAAATGTCTTTTTCCACACTACGTTTACCTGGCACAATCGATGTTAGAGATTAAAATTGTGATGTGAAATAAAGGATTAAATAACTCAGCAGTATATACATTAGACGACATCTAAATTGATGTACTATGAATCCCCCAAATATTTAACATACTTATAGCAATTTCAGTTTATTTGGTTATTGTTATTTTTTATTATTATTATTACCTTATGCTGATCATATAGATTAACTTCAGTAATATTTTGAATGAAGGACCTTTAATTTTGATGTATTGTGTTAATACTTTTAAACACAAGGCCTGACCATTTGTTTCAAAGCAGTGAACTTACCATAAGTGGTTGGGGGCCTGAACACTATAGATCCTTCGCCTTATCGCATGACGACGTCTAAATGCACGTCCAATAGGATCCACTTCCTGTAGACTTTGTCTGACCCTCCAACGTTGAACTCTTAAGCCATGAGATCTCAGACTTCCAAGAATGTATACTTCCCCTGCATTTGGAGTGTTCTGTAGGATATCCGTCACAAGGCCATTCAGTTCTTGATTTGAAATATCCACATAGCTTAATGGCTCAACTCCCAAAGTTTGTCTGTGTCTGTACAGGGTTCTTCGACTTATTCCAAAGCATGATGCAATTCTCTGCCATGTCATACCAATGGAAACAAAGTGAGAAATCTGTTCAGCAGATATAGTGTATCGTGGCCAACCTGGATGACCACTCAAGGTGGTTGGGGGTAACAATCTGTGGGTCACATAAGCAGATCTCTGTCTAGCATCATATTCATGTAGCAAGCTGCAAAAGCATCTATACAAGGATCCTAGTAGGTTGGTGGCAACCCTATTATTGGGATCATATCGAGATACAGCAGCAAGAAATAGAATTTGTGTATGATCATCTAGCTCTCTATAAAGCCGCTCTTGTCTGATATTGCCCGAATTTTCATTTTGGAGCGCCTCAATACATTGCAGAGCTCAAGTAAAAAATCTTTCAACATCTTCTTCATTGGTTCTCACCTCAAACAACAAAGAATGTATGTAAAAAATGACAAGGATCCGATGTAATTTCATTGTAGATGAGGTACCGTCAGACACAGTCTTTCCAGATTATACGGGCAGCTAGCATAGCCAGGATGCCCCGACTTGTTGCAATAGGCTGCTACCCTACAACAATGTTTGGATAGTCACTGATGAAGGCAAAAGATTTTTGAATTATACCTCTAACAGACTGTTGTAGACGTCACCGCGGTGTTAGCTGTGCATTAATGTGTTATTTGTTTTTCCTCACCTTCCTGTGCAGCTAAAATACCTTCCTGTTCAATTGAAATCTTCTTGGTTTTCAGTAGTGTGTGTGAGAGCGTTTCAGTAGTGTGTGTGAGAGATAAAATTTCAGTAGTGTGTGTGAGAGATAAAATTTCAGTAGTGTGTGCAAGAGCGTTTCTGTAGTGTGTGCGAGAGCGTTTCAGTAGTGTGTGCGAGAGCGTTTCAATAGTGTGTGCGAGAGCGTTTCAGTAGTGTGTGCGAGAGCGTTTCAGTAGTGTGTGCGAGAGCGTGTCAGTAGTATGTGTGAGAGTGTTTCAGTAGTGTGTGTGAGAGTGTTTCAGTAGTGTGTGTGAGAACGTTTCAGTAGTATGTGTGAGAGTGTTTCAGTACTGTGTGTGAGAGCGTTTCAGTAGTGTGTGTGAGTGGTAAAATTTCAGTAGTGTGTGTGAGTGGTAAAATTTCAG